>NW_025729240.1:32500-45000 GCF_021461385.2 Schistocerca piceifrons
GCAACGACGCCACCGCCATCTATGAGACGCCAAGCCGACTAAGACAGCGATGGCGCCACAGTGCCCGCCTTTCGACGCCACCCACAAAGCCTGCAGCCTCTGTCGACCATAGCACCCATTCTCCAGTGGCTCTGCCGCACGAAGCCGTGGACCGGCAATGACTCCACCCGCACCCGTTCGTGGACCACCCCAACCGCCAAACGCGCACCTCCAGCGGATGAACGGCGGACGTTTCCCGCACTCGTAAAGTGCAATCCACCCCTATAACTTGCGTTTCATGAAGAGTTATTTCCAATATGCGACATTCCCGCTGTCCCTATACATGAGCCGCGACCTGTACCACTTACGAGCGAGAGACGCGATCGCGTTGCTCACTGTACGGCGTCCGATACCGAGCCATCAGCATGTCGGTCCCCATGCGCGTTGCACTCGCACTCGCACTCGCAAAAACGTGGGGCAAATATATTACGCGGAAGAGTTATAACAGACCGAGCCCCACTGCATGGGGGGAGTCTTTGTCACTAATGTACACAGATAGAACATTGTGGACTGGAACCAGATTACCCGTACACACGGCGCTGATTAGTAATCAATGCAGAGCCATCAAACTACAGAAAATATATACAACTGTCCGTATACATGCTGAAAGAGTCTGCCCACAATGGGAACCACACGTCAGCCAGACACTCTGATCACGCACCACTCTCTGCTTCTAACAGGCGCACATACAATATGTAAGCACCAGCATGGAACAACATCCAGTGCATCCTCTCCGCCACATTACACAATCCACACTATCACAACCAGACCAGGAGGTCCATGCGGAAAATAGAATATCCCACCCTTTCGACATCCACCATTGCGCAGATAAGGCACCAACACCCACACATGTCCTATACAACGGTGCACCCAACATCACAATAGTACCTCCTGTCACAGCGCACAAACAATGACATGAGTCAAAGACACAGGTCTGACACAAGCATAGAATTGGAGCGCCGCCTCTAATAAGCCAAAGGTGCATCCTGACGTGACAAATCTCATCATGTCACAAGCATTCACTTACTATAATCACTATCAACGAACCTGCCGCCCCGCCCCCCCCCCCCCCCCCACACCTTTCCTTACAACAACGTGTAACCTAACCTAACCCATGTTGTACCTTAACCTAACCCATGTTGTACCTTAACCTAACCCATGTTGTGCCTTAACCTAACCCATGTTGTGCCTTAACCTAACCCATGTTGTCCCCTAACCTAACCCAAGTTGTCCCCTAACCTAACCCATGTTGTCCCTTAACCTAACCCATGTTGTGCCTTAACCTAACCCATGTTGTGCCTTAACCTAACCCATGTTGTCCCCTAACCTAACCCATGTTGTCCCCTAACCTAACCCATGTTGTGCCTTAACCTAACCCATGTTGTCCCCTAACCTAACCCATGTTGTGCCTTAACCTAACCCATGTTGTCCCCTAACCTAACCCATGTTGTCCCCTAACCTAACCCATGTTGTCCCCTAACCTAACCCATGTTGTGCCTTAACCTAACCCATGTTGTGCCTTAACCTAACCCATGTTGTCCCCTAACCTAACCCAAGTTGTCCCCTAACCTAACCCATGTTGTCCCCTAACCTAACCCATGTTGTGCCTTAACCTAACCCATGTTGTGCCTTAACCTAACCCATGTTGTGCCTTAACCTAACCCATGTTGTCCCCTAACCTAACCCATGTTGTCCCCTAACCTAACCCATGTTGTGCCTTAACCTAACCCATGTTGTCCCCTAACCTAACCCATGTTGTGCCTTAACCTAACCCATGTTGTCCCCTAACCTAACCCATGTTGTCCCCTAACCTAACCCATGTTGTCCCCTAACCTAACCCATGTTGTGCCTTAACCTAACCCATGTTGTGCCTTAACCTAACCCATGTTGTCCCCTAACCTAACCCATGTTGTCCCCTAACCTAACCCATGTTGTCCCCTAACCTAACCCATGTTGTCCCCTAACCTAACCCATGTTGTCCCCTAACCTAACCCATGTTGTCCCCTAACCTAACCCATGTTGTCCCCTAACCTAACCCATGTTGTCCCCTAACCTAACCCATGTTGTCCCCTAACCTAACCCATGTTGTCCCCTAACCTAACCCATGTTGTGCCCTAACCTAACCCATGTTGTGCCCTAACCTAACCCATGTTGTGCCCTAACCTAACCCATGTTGTGCCTTAACCTAACCCATGTTGTCCCCTAACCTAACCCATGTTGTCCCCTAACCTAACCCATGTTGTCCCCTAACCTAACCCATGTTGTCCCCTAACCTAACCCATGTTGTCCCCTAACCTAACCCATGTTGTGCCTTAACCTAACCCATGTTGTCCCCTAACCTAACCCATGTTGTCCCCTAACCTAACCCATGTTGTCCCCTAACCTAACCCATGTTGTCCCCTAACCTAACCCATGTTGTCCCCTAACCTAACCCATGTTGTCCCCTAACCTAACCCATGTTGTCCCCTAACCTAACCCATGTTGTCCCCTAACCTAACCCATGTTGTGCCCTAACCTAACCCATGTTGTCCCCTAACCTAACCCATGTTGTGCCTTAACCTAACCCATGTTGTGCCTTAACCTAACCCATGTTGTCCCCTAACCTAACCCATGTTGTCCCCTAACCTAACCCATGTTGTGCCTTAACCTAACCCATGTTGTGCCGTAACCTAACCCATGTTGTGCCTTAACCTAACCCATGTTGTGCCTTAACCTAACCCATGTTGTGCCTTAACCTAACCCATGTTGTGCCTTAACCTAACCCATGTTGTGCCTTAACCTAACCCACGTTGTCCCCTAACGTAACCCACGTTGTCCCCTAACGTAACCCACGTTGTCCCCTAACGTAACCCACGTTGTCCCCTAACGTAACCCACGTTGTCCCCTAACGTAACCCACGTTGTCCCCTAACGTAACCCACGTTGTCCCCTAACGTAACCCACGTTGTCGCCTATCGTAACCCACGTTGTCGCCTAAACCTGCTCTGTAATTGTTATACGACTCGTTCAATTAGTGTAGTGTTGCCCACCCGCAACCCTCGCAATATAGTTCGCTACTCGCACTGCCCGCTCCCCTGTGTATCGCTTCATGTTAAACACCTTGCAAGTCTTGCTGACTTTCCACATGCTCCTGCTGTACACTGTAATGTGGATGGCAGCAGGGCGTACATGCCGCCCCCCCCCCCCCCCCACCTCTCCCCACGTCCCCACCTTGCCCCCTGCCTTCGCAAGGTGGTTGGTGACAAGTTTGCATGTTCAATGCCCTTCGCATGCGACGTACGCAGGCTACGTTGTGGTGCGGCCTGTGTCAACTGTCCGCTGATGTCGTACGCGTGAACCACAATCTGTACTGCACATTCGTCCTTATGTACTGAATGATACATCGTGGCACATGTGTGACCGTACAACGACTGCGCCCAAAAACGGCGGACCATACAGTGCAAATATTGTGCACGCAGCTACGTGTCGTCTCCCTATGAGAGCTGGATTGCAGTGTGGTACGCCATAGAGACGTGTGGGAGGAACGGACGCCGTGGATGGCGATCAGCATGAGCTGTCTGTTGATGTATTCGGACCTAGTCGTCTCTCCTCACACACCGTGATGGCATGGTGCAGCGCGTTCCATATCTGCGACATGCTACAGAAGCCGGTTGACAGTCGTTCGAGCAATGGACATCGCATACGTACGGGGGCCACCTTCCACGTATTGTCTAGGCGTGCACATTTTGTTGCGTGTATGTGGGCAGACGTAGTGTGGCGTGACACCTGACACAGGCATGCAATAATGGTTGAAGTTGCAAATGGCGATGGACGCCTACGTTTTCTGGTGAAGTTACGCAAATGAAGAAATGGTAACCCGTTGTGGTGCGGTTGTTCTCGCTAGGGGTGAATCGGTGATGGCGACGATAGGTTGAGGTACTAACCGGTTGTTCCAGCGATACCCACCATGCCGACGAAACTGAACGGCATCTGGGTGTGAAGCGATACGCGGCGGTGGCTGGGTGGGACCGTCCCCGGCCGGTGAGGGGGCGCCTCCCGGCGTGCTGGCCGCGCGGTGCGTGGGCGCACGCGCTACAGCCGGCTGGTGGGGGCGGCCAGTGGCAGGCGCGCCGGCCGACGGACGCGGCAGGCGTCGCAGCTGCGCGCCGGCGCACCCTGCGCGCGGCGCCGTGCGGCCAAAGTAGGTCCTCGCGGGCCCGGTGCGAAGCGCGGTGGACATCTGCAGTGTGCTGGTCCGATTGAGGACTGTGTGCGTTGAGGATGCGCCGCCGCCCGGCGCTCGGCGCCGCGACGCCGTCTGCTGCTCGGTCGCCCCAGCGGTTCTCGCTGGTGGTTTGTATCGCAGCTGTGCGGATGTGTTGGCGTGTGCGCTGTGCTGGGAGAGTTCGCTTCGGCACCCAAGTGGGGCTTTTGTCCTTCTGTGGCGCTGGCGTTGGAGCTGCCGGTCACCGTAGGTGGCGCGTGTTGTCTCCCGCCGGCAATGCCACGACAGCACGCTCCCGGGCCTCTGTCGGCAGCGGCAAGCTCAGTTGGGAGCACGGGTGGTCGCACCGAAAGCGTCTACTCGCCTAACTCCGGGCGATTGCGCCTCTCTCGAACCCGACCAAGTACTTGGGACGGCGCTGCGCGCCGCCGGGACCTGAGAGGGTTTCGAGGTGTATTGTGCAGGGGAGCTCAGCCTCCTCCTGTTTGCAGAATGATTGAGCGGACGCTTGCGTGTTCGCGCGGGCCCCCGGGACACACTCCCGGGCGGCCGGCTGCTCAGCTCTAGTTGACGCAGCTCCCTGGTTGATCCTGCCAGTAGTCATATGCTTGTCTCAAAGATTAAGCCATGCATGTCTCAGTACAAGCCGCATTAAGGTGAAACCGCGAATGGCTCATTAAATCAGTTATGGTTCCTTAGATCGTACCCACGTTACTTGGATAACTGTGGTAATTCTAGAGCTAATACATGCAAACAGAGTCCCGAGTCTGGCGTGAGGTCTGTCGCTTGACGGCGCGTTTCGGCGCGGGCCCGCCCGTTGCCGGCGCGCCGTAAGGCACGGAGGCTCGCACTGGGGCGTATCGCTTTCCAGTCGGGTGTGCCGCGGCCGTCCTCACAGGGGAAGTGAAGCGTCTCTCATAGCCTCTCCTTCCCAAGTGGCTCTTTCCGCCTTCCCGTGGTGCCAGATGTTAAGCTTGGCGTTCTGCCTTGCGACAAAAGGGAGAGCTGCGACCCAACCCGATGCGAAAGCGAAGGGTGCGTGGCACAGGGGGAGCTGTGTCAAGGGACCGAACACCAGTCCCTTTCTGTTCGCAGGGCACAGACCAGCAGGTGCTCTGCATGCCGGCGACCTCGTTTGTCGGCGTGGGATCGCGGCGCGAGTCGGCAAGGGTGCTTCGCCGCGCCCCTGGGTAACCGGGGCGTGTTCTGCCAAACCCAGGAGGTGGTGACATCGCCTGGGCTAGGTTAGATGGGCCCAGACCGCCGAACGACTGGGGGACCGACCCACCACCTGAGTAGGAGTGGGTCCTTGGCCTTCAGGTGGAAACTTGGGCTAGTAGGCGGCGAAGGGCGAGGGGTGCATCCGCCTCTCCGGAGTGCGGGGTGCACTTGCCGAGGAGCGTCGAGTGAAATCGTCGACGACGAGGCCTTCGACGGGGACCAGTGCGCTGGCAACGGCGCGCTGAACCCTGCAGCTCTGGAGTGCCCTTGACCTAGGGGCGAGGTCGGTGGGCGAGCTGCAAGAGTCCCCCCCCATGCCAGAGGAGCCGGTCCGGGGCAAGAGACGGGCTCCCAATCCTTTTTTCGCTTGTCTACAATATGGCCGAGTCAGAGACAAGCGATTCATGTGCGCCTTCGAGGGCTTCTTTGCTTACTGTTCCCTCCCCATCAGGGGGCACGGGGCAGACCGAGGAAAGTATCAGTGACAGGCATGCCAGGATTACACAATACCTGGAAGCCAATGTGAAAAATGGCAAGATCAGCCAGGCTGCGATCCTGACGTTAAAAAATGAACTCGCCTCCTGGGCTATTGCTCATGCGAAGCTTGAGGGGCGGGTTGAAGAACTGCAGAAAGAGAATGAAAGGCTGCGCAAGCAGCCAATAAAGTCATGGGCCAATGTAGTCGCTCAAACGACACCTAAGAGCCAAACTACTAGAGATACAATTGTAAAAGTATCACAAAGACCAGATACTGCTGTCTTTTTGCGACCATTACCCGGTCAAGACACAAAAAAAGTGCAGGAGATATTCACAACAACGATTAATCCTGTAAAGGATAAAATTAAAGTCAACAAAGTAAAAGCCACAAAGAACGTTGTGATAGTTGATGTGGCAACAGTAGATGACCGAAACAAGATACTTAACAACCAAAAACTGTGCAAAGCCGTTAAATGTGAACCCCCGAAAAAGAGAAATCCGCTTGTAATTATGTACGACATACCGGTCACATTTGAAAATAATGAACTTCAAGAAACAATTCGTAATCAAAATTTTGACGATATAAGTGCTGAGGACTTCAAAAATGAATTTAAACTTAAATTCAAAACAGGGCCAAGAGACAAAGACGTTGTACATCACGTAGCAGAAGTTTCTGGCCAGATGTGGAAAAAATTAACCTCAATGGGTAAGATTTACATTGGCTTCCACGCCATAAATGTGCGGGACTTCTTGGTGGTACCTCGCTGCCATAATTGCGGAGATCTTGATCATGTACACAAGTACTGTGAGAGGAAGTCGGCTTGCTCCAGGTGTGGAGAAGAAAATCACATCAGAAAAAACTGCAAAAATCCGGCAATTTGTATCCCATGTATAAAGAGAGGCAAAAAGACTTGCAATGCCTCCGGTCGCAACTGCCCGACGTACAGGATGCTTGAGCAGAGGCTAATATCAAGAACTGATTATGGCTGAGCCAAATACAGCACCCAGGATGCCTAAAAGAAAATCCCCATGCAAGAGGAGAAGGGATGCGGCAAGGGCAGCCCAATTCAAACGATTTCTTGCAGCACTTGCAGAAGGAGGTGATGGTAGAAAGAAAATGAAAGATGCGTGCGTCCAAACGGACTCACAAGAACAAGTGGCAGCCCCCTCTCCCTACTGCTGGGGATCGCAAACGCCAGGAAATCAGGCAACTCGCGACAGGCGTCCTGTAGCGGTGGGCCGACCGGCATTCGTTCAAGGGAGTCCTGTGCTGGAATTGCCGGTGCAGGTCAATACAGTTACTAGTACAAATACACAAATGAATAGCACCAATGTGAATACTGACTCGAGACAACCAAATGCTGTGAGAACGGCGGTTGATCCGGTCAGAATATATCCCAATCTCGAGCATTCCCTACAATTATCCCGTCTGGAGGAGCCGGCTGTCCTAACCACCGCACTGCGACATCTAGTGCGGGTAGGGCATAGATACGGGCGCAAGGTCACCTTCTCGGCCATGGAGGCTGTAGACAGGGTACAACTAAAGACAATGAATCTCCCCACTGACTTCGGCGCCCTGCGTGACCTAGTAAGAAAGGTGTTTGAGAGAAGAAATGAAACCTTTAATTTAGAGGAAATATATAATCAGTCTGTCCTATCCAATGGGAGAATAGCTTACGACTGGAGAAAAACCTTCCCAGAATCATATGTGCACACATATTTCCCATAGTTACAGAAATAAAGATAGGACAGCTAAACGCACACAATAGTAGACTGGTCATGCAGGAACTTCGGAGAGTGGTGGAGGAGAAGAGTCTTGATGTGCTCTGTTTGCAGGAGCCATACTCTCTTGCGGGGAACATAGCCTACGCTGCCATGAGCTGGCAAGTAGTAAGTTTTGGAGACGACCCGAAAGCCACCATCATAATAATCAACAAGGCACTGCGGGCAACAGTGCTCTCACACCTCTCGGACGACCACTGCAATGTTATTGAACTGCAGTCACCAAATGGCGTCATATATTTAATAAATATGTACTTTCAGTACGGTACAGATATTGACCTGTACCTTGACCAACTTACGCAGGTGGCAACGGTGCTGAGGGGCAGAAAGGCAGTTGTGGTGGCGGACGTGAACGCCAAATCCCCCCTATGGCACAGTGGCACTCGAGATGAAAGGGGAAGCAAGCTGGAAGAGACTATTATGTCTCTACAACTCCTCATTGCCAACAGACCTGGAAACCCCCCCACCTACACAGGAGGGGGAGGGAATGGAACCAATATTGACATCACAATGATGACAGCCAATATCGCTGCCAATATACAAAACTGGACTGTTACTGACGGAGACACTACCAGCGATCACAACCTGATCACATTCACAATCACGGATCAGGAGCGCCACTGGGACATAGGGTGGTAGGTACAACTACATTATAACAAGACCAACTGGGAGCGTCTCGCAGGAGAGTTTGACCCTCCGACATGGCCGGGAGATGACGATGACGTCAACAAACACGCCGAAGATCTGGTGGGCGCTATTACCAGGGCGGTAAAGGCTGCTGTACCAACCAGGAGGAGAGCCGTTGCGGCTTCTCCATCACCATGGTCTGCGGAACTAGGGCAGATGCGTCAGTCTGTCAGGAGGGCGAGGAGGTATTACCAGCGAAGTGTCGTCTGGGAAGAAAAACAAAGATGGCTGCAAACATACAGGGAAGCCAAAGAGCAGTTTCAGAAAGAACTGCGGACAGTCAGGCTGGAAAGCTGGAAAAAATATGTGCACAGCCAATTGGCTATTGATCCCTGGGGCACTCCCTACAAAATAGTAAGGGAAAAAATCAGGTCGCCAATGGTGCTCTCCACAATCAGGGATGGAAATCGGATGACTGGGTCTTGGCAGGAAACTGCTGAGGTCCTTCTCCACCAACTCCTCCCTGATGATGAAGAGGAAAAGGACACAGAAGAACAACGCCTAATTAGGCAGGCTCTGCAAGTAGACTATGAGAATAACATCATGGTGTACCCTTTCTCTGAAGAAGAAGTTGCAGCCCACATTAAATCGCTAAAGAAAGGAAAGGCCCCAGGACCAGACGGCATCATCGCGGAGGTGGTGCAGTACCTCGCTCCTCAACTAGTGACACCTTTAGCAAGAATTTACAATGAGGCCCTGCGCCTCAGAACATTCCCTAAAATCTGGAAGCGGGCCAACGTTGTAATCATCAAAAAGGGGCAAGACAAAGACCCTAAAGAAGCAAAATCTTACAGACCCATCTGTCTGTTGGACCTGTTGGGCAAACTGCTGGAGAAGTTACTGGCTGACAGACTGACAGCACACCGAGTGCTGTGCGGGATGAGTGACAGGCAATTCGGTTTTCGGCAGGGGCGATCTGCGTGTGACGCAATTGCCCTCGCATCCGAGGTCTGTGGGTCGTCTCCGCACAAGTACATAGTTGGCATCATGGTGGATATCAGTGGCGCCTTTGACAACCTGTGGTGGCCTTCGCTCTTCTCCTGCCTGCGGGAGAAGGAGTGTCCAGGGCCGCTATACGGCTGTCTCAGGAGCTATTGTATGGAAAGAGAGGTCTGGCTATCGTCCCCTAGCGAGCGAATTGGCAAGAAGATCACGAAGGGGTGTCCACAGGGCTCTGTCCTGGGGCCACTCTTTTGGGACATAAATATGGAGCCTCTTCTGGAGAGCTTGGAAAACAGTGTGGACGTGCTAGAGGCGATAGCTTACGCTGACGACCTCCTTCTGCTGGTTGGCGGCCGAAGTCGCGAGGACCTCGAACCCAAAATCAATAGGACATTATCAATTCTCACGCAGTGGTGCCAGAACACGAAAATGACCATTGCGCCTAACAAGTCTACATACCTATTACTGAAAGGCCAACTGGCCAGAAATCCAACAGTAAGAATCGAGGGCTCACCAGTGATTCGGCGTCGTGAGGCCCGGTATTTAGGGGTTATAATCGATGAAAGGTGGAATTTCGCCAAACATATAGAAACAGCAACACAAAAATCACTCGAAGCTCTAAACAACTTAATCACAATAGGACACAGTAGATTTCATCTCCCACCAGAACTCATTAAATTATATCACAATACCATTCTTGTCTCTATCATGGGTTACGGCTCCGGAGTGTGGGCACACAGGCTCACGAGGGTTGTGCCCGCTTTGTCTGTGAGGAGGGTGCAACGCAACATGCTTTTGCGCTCCATCGGAGCGTACAGAACATCTCCGGGAGGGGCACTACTAGTACTTATGGGGGTGTGTCCCCTGGATATCAAAATCCGGGAACAGGCAGCCTGGTACTGGGTTAAAAGAGGAGATGTAGATAAGACTGAAAGTATCTTGGGAGTGCGGGTGGGGGACAAGTTTGCCATTAAGAGGAGAGGAGAAGAGTTATGGCAAGAACTCTGGGATGCTGACACAACAGGCCGAAGGACTTACCAGCTGCTCCCAAATATTAAAGAACGTTTCCAACTATCGCATTTCCAGCCAAGTAAGGGACTGTTGCACTTCCTCACAGGACATGGACCGTATCCGGCATATCTATGCCGATTCGGGAAAAGGGCTACCCCCTCGTGTGACTGCGGAGCTGAATGGGGTACTCCGGACCACGTGATCTATGAGTGCCCCATATTCGATGATGTAGCCAGTGACCTAAGAAGCCAGTTGCCTCACAACAATACGTATCAATTAATCAGAGATCCCACCACATTCAACATAGTAAACCGCCTTGCCAGCGAGGTATCAGCAAAGGTCCTACGGGAATATTTAAGGGAAAACACTTGAACAACCGGACATGACATAACTGAAGGCGACCCATCCCATTCCGCCGGGGCGTGGACTGGCCAATCGCCGTGACGGTAGGAATCCGCCACGCTCCGGAACAGGGGGAGGGAGCGCCAACACCCGGATTCGACAGTTGCGCACCGATCATGACTTAGCAATAGTCAGACCTAAGTAGATAGTAGATAGAAAATCTTAACTGAACTTGCAGCGATCTTCAAAAGGCCAGCCCAGTGCCAGGGGCATGCTCACTGGGATTAGCTCAGTGGGCACGGCCACACAGTAGGTTTATATAAACATCTGGCACGCCTGTAACGCTGCAGGAGGTAGACCTTAGATTAGTTAGCAAGAGTAAAAGTAGATCTTACCCAACAAAGAAACTAACTCTTATGTCCTGTAGCAAGTAAGTTTACTAACACTAGAATAGAAGTATAAATGCTGCTAATATTCAATAAAAATGTAATGTAGAGAATTAAGACCCACTAATGTATTAGGTGGTGGGTTAATATGTAAGAAATAATTTAATGGAATAAAGAATTTTTTTTTTTTTTTAAAAAAAAAAAAAAACAGAGTCCCGACCAGAGATGGAAGGGACGCTTTTATTAGATCAAAACCAATCGGTCGGCTCGTCCGGTCCGTTTGCCTTGGTGACTCTGAATAACTTTGGGCTGATCGCACGGTCCTCGTACCGGCGACGCATCTTTCAAATGTCTGCCTTATCAACTGTCGATGGTAGGTTCTGCGCCTACCATGGTTGTAACGGGTAACGGGGAATCAGGGTTCGATTCCGGAGAGGGAGCCTGAGAAACGGCTACCACATCCAAGGAAGGCAGCAGGCGCGCAAATTACCCACTCCCGGCACGGGGAGGTAGTGACGAAAAATAACGATACGGGACTCATCCGAGGCCCCGTAATCGGAATGAGTACACTTTAAATCCTTTAACGAGTATCTATTGGAGGGCAAGTCTGGTGCCAGCAGCCGCGGTAATTCCAGCTCCAATAGCGTATATTAAAGTTGTTGCGGTTAAAAAGCTCGTAGTTGGATTTGTGTCCCACGCTGTTGGTTCACCGCCCGTCGGTGTTTAACTGGCATGTATCGTGGGACGTCCTGCCGGTGGGGCGAGCCGAAGGCGTGCGACCGCCCCGTGCGTGCTCGTGCGTCCCGAGGCGGACCCCGTTGAAATCCTACCAGGGTGCTCTTTATTGAGTGTCTCGGTGGGCCGGCACGTTTACTTTGAACAAATTAGAGTGCTTAAAGCAGGCAAGCCCGCCTGAATACTGTGTGCATGGAATAATGGAATAGGACCTCGGTTCTATTTTGTTGGTTTTCGGAACCCGAGGTAATGATTAATAGGGACAGGCGGGGGCATTCGTATTGCGACGTTAGAGGTGAAATTCTTGGATCGTCGCAAGACGAACAGAAGCGAAAGCATTTGCCAAGTATGTTTTCATTAATCAAGAACGAAAGTTAGAGGTTCGAAGGCGATCAGATACCGCCCTAGTTCTAACCATAAACGATGCCAGCCAGCGATCCGCCGCAGTTCCTCCGATGACTCGGCGGGCAGCCTCCGGGAAACCAAAGCTTTTGGGTTCCGGGGGAAGTATGGTTGCAAAGCTGAAACTTAAAGGAATTGACGGAAGGGCACCACCAGGAGTGGAGCCTGCGGCTTAATTTGACTCAACACGGGAAACCTCACCAGGCCCGGACACCGGAAGGATTGACAGATTGATAGCTCTTTCTTGATTCGGTGGGTGGTGGTGCATGGCCG
>NW_025729240.1:52500-57500 GCF_021461385.2 Schistocerca piceifrons
CATGTTGTCCCCTAACCTAACCCAAGTTGTCCCCTAACCTAACCCATGTTGTCCCTTAACCTAACCCATGTTGTGCCTTAACCTAACCCATGTTGTGCCTTAACCTAACCCATGTTGTCCCCTAACCTAACCCATGTTGTCCCCTAACCTAACCCATGTTGTGCCTTAACCTAACCCATGTTGTCCCCTAACCTAACCCATGTTGTGCCTTAACCTAACCCATGTTGTCCCCTAACCTAACCCATGTTGTCCCCTAACCTAACCCATGTTGTCCCCTAACCTAACCCATGTTGTGCCTTAACCTAACCCATGTTGTGCCTTAACCTAACCCATGTTGTCCCCTAACCTAACCCAAGTTGTCCCCTAACCTAACCCATGTTGTCCCCTAACCTAACCCATGTTGTGCCTTAACCTAACCCATGTTGTGCCTTAACCTAACCCATGTTGTGCCTTAACCTAACCCATGTTGTCCCCTAACCTAACCCATGTTGTCCCCTAACCTAACCCATGTTGTGCCTTAACCTAACCCATGTTGTCCCCTAACCTAACCCATGTTGTGCCTTAACCTAACCCATGTTGTCCCCTAACCTAACCCATGTTGTCCCCTAACCTAACCCATGTTGTCCCCTAACCTAACCCATGTTGTGCCTTAACCTAACCCATGTTGTGCCTTAACCTAACCCATGTTGTCCCCTAACCTAACCCATGTTGTCCCCTAACCTAACCCATGTTGTCCCCTAACCTAACCCATGTTGTCCCCTAACCTAACCCATGTTGTCCCCTAACCTAACCCATGTTGTCCCCTAACCTAACCCATGTTGTCCCCTAACCTAACCCATGTTGTCCCCTAACCTAACCCATGTTGTCCCCTAACCTAACCCATGTTGTCCCCTAACCTAACCCATGTTGTGCCCTAACCTAACCCATGTTGTGCCCTAACCTAACCCATGTTGTGCCCTAACCTAACCCATGTTGTGCCTTAACCTAACCCATGTTGTCCCCTAACCTAACCCATGTTGTCCCCTAACCTAACCCATGTTGTCCCCTAACCTAACCCATGTTGTCCCCTAACCTAACCCATGTTGTCCCCTAACCTAACCCATGTTGTGCCTTAACCTAACCCATGTTGTCCCCTAACCTAACCCATGTTGTCCCCTAACCTAACCCATGTTGTCCCCTAACCTAACCCATGTTGTCCCCTAACCTAACCCATGTTGTCCCCTAACCTAACCCATGTTGTCCCCTAACCTAACCCATGTTGTCCCCTAACCTAACCCATGTTGTCCCCTAACCTAACCCATGTTGTGCCCTAACCTAACCCATGTTGTCCCCTAACCTAACCCATGTTGTGCCTTAACCTAACCCATGTTGTGCCTTAACCTAACCCATGTTGTCCCCTAACCTAACCCATGTTGTCCCCTAACCTAACCCATGTTGTGCCTTAACCTAACCCATGTTGTGCCGTAACCTAACCCATGTTGTGCCTTAACCTAACCCATGTTGTGCCTTAACCTAACCCATGTTGTGCCTTAACCTAACCCATGTTGTGCCTTAACCTAACCCATGTTGTGCCTTAACCTAACCCACGTTGTCCCCTAACGTAACCCACGTTGTCCCCTAACGTAACCCACGTTGTCCCCTAACGTAACCCACGTTGTCCCCTAACGTAACCCACGTTGTCCCCTAACGTAACCCACGTTGTCCCCTAACGTAACCCACGTTGTCCCCTAACGTAACCCACGTTGTCGCCTATCGTAACCCACGTTGTCGCCTAAACCTGCTCTGTAATTGTTATACGACTCGTTCAATTAGTGTAGTGTTGCCCACCCGCAACCCTCGCAATATAGTTCGCTACTCGCACTGCCCGCTCCCCTGTGTATCGCTTCATGTTAAACACCTTGCAAGTCTTGCTGACTTTCCACATGCTCCTGCTGTACACTGTAATGTGGATGGCAGCAGGGCGTACATGCCGCCCCCCCCCCCCCCCCCACCTCTCCCCACGTCCCCACCTTGCCCCCTGCCTTCGCAAGGTGGTTGGTGACAAGTTTGCATGTTCAATGCCCTTCGCATGCGACGTACGCAGGCTACGTTGTGGTGCGGCCTGTGTCAACTGTCCGCTGATGTCGTACGCGTGAACCACAATCTGTACTGCACATTCGTCCTTATGTACTGAATGATACATCGTGGCACATGTGTGACCGTACAACGACTGCGCCCAAAAACGGCGGACCATACAGTGCAAATATTGTGCACGCAGCTACGTGTCGTCTCCCTATGAGAGCTGGATTGCAGTGTGGTACGCCATAGAGACGTGTGGGAGGAACGGACGCCGTGGATGGCGATCAGCATGAGCTGTCTGTTGATGTATTCGGACCTAGTCGTCTCTCCTCACACACCGTGATGGCATGGTGCAGCGCGTTCCATATCTGCGACATGCTACAGAAGCCGGTTGACAGTCGTTCGAGCAATGGACATCGCATACGTACGGGGGCCACCTTCCACGTATTGTCTAGGCGTGCACATTTTGTTGCGTGTATGTGGGCAGACGTAGTGTGGCGTGACACCTGACACAGGCATGCAATAATGGTTGAAGTTGCAAATGGCGATGGACGCCTACGTTTTCTGGTGAAGTTACGCAAATGAAGAAATGGTAACCCGTTGTGGTGCGGTTGTTCTCGCTAGGGGTGAATCGGTGATGGCGACGATAGGTTGAGGTACTAACCGGTTGTTCCAGCGATACCCACCATGCCGACGAAACTGAACGGCATCTGGGTGTGAAGCGATACGCGGCGGTGGCTGGGTGGGACCGTCCCCGGCCGGTGAGGGGGCGCCTCCCGGCGTGCTGGCCGCGCGGTGCGTGGGCGCACGCGCTACAGCCGGCTGGTGGGGGCGGCCAGTGGCAGGCGCGCCGGCCGACGGACGCGGCAGGCGTCGCAGCTGCGCGCCGGCGCACCCTGCGCGCGGCGCCGTGCGGCCAAAGTAGGTCCTCGCGGGCCCGGTGCGAAGCGCGGTGGACATCTGCAGTGTGCTGGTCCGATTGAGGACTGTGTGCGTTGAGGATGCGCCGCCGCCCGGCGCTCGGCGCCGCGACGCCGTCTGCTGCTCGGTCGCCCCAGCGGTTCTCGCTGGTGGTTTGTATCGCAGCTGTGCGGATGTGTTGGCGTGTGCGCTGTGCTGGGAGAGTTCGCTTCGGCACCCAAGTGGGGCTTTTGTCCTTCTGTGGCGCTGGCGTTGGAGCTGCCGGTCACCGTAGGTGGCGCGTGTTGTCTCCCGCCGGCAATGCCACGACAGCACGCTCCCGGGCCTCTGTCGGCAGCGGCAAGCTCAGTTGGGAGCACGGGTGGTCGCACCGAAAGCGTCTACTCGCCTAACTCCGGGCGATTGCGCCTCTCTCGAACCCGACCAAGTACTTGGGACGGCGCTGCGCGCCGCCGGGACCTGAGAGGGTTTCGAGGTGTATTGTGCAGGGGAGCTCAGCCTCCTCCTGTTTGCAGAATGATTGAGCGGACGCTTGCGTGTTCGCGCGGGCCCCCGGGACACACTCCCGGGCGGCCGGCTGCTCAGCTCTAGTTGACGCAGCTCCCTGGTTGATCCTGCCAGTAGTCATATGCTTGTCTCAAAGATTAAGCCATGCATGTCTCAGTACAAGCCGCATTAAGGTGAAACCGCGAATGGCTCATTAAATCAGTTATGGTTCCTTAGATCGTACCCACGTTACTTGGATAACTGTGGTAATTCTAGAGCTAATACATGCAAACAGAGTCCCGACCAGAGATGGAAGGGACGCTTTTATTAGATCAAAACCAATCGGTCGGCTCGTCCGGTCCGTTTGCCTTGGTGACTCTGAATAACTTTGGGCTGATCGCACGGTCCTCGTACCGGCGACGCATCTTTCAAATGTCTGCCTTATCAACTGTCGATGGTAGGTTCTGCGCCTACCATGGTTGTAACGGGTAACGGGGAATCAGGGTTCGATTCCGGAGAGGGAGCCTGAGAAACGGCTACCACATCCAAGGAAGGCAGCAGGCGCGCAAATTACCCACTCCCGGCACGGGGAGGTAGTGACGAAAAATAACGATACGGGACTCATCCGAGGCCCCGTAATCGGAATGAGTACACTTTAAATCCTTTAACGAGTATCTATTGGAGGGCAAGTCTGGTGCCAGCAGCCGCGGTAATTCCAGCTCCAATAGCGTATATTAAAGTTGTTGCGGTTAAAAAGCTCGTAGTTGGATTTGTGTCCCACGCTGTTGGTTCACCGCCCGTCGGTGTTTAACTGGCATGTATCGTGGGACGTCCTGCCGGTGGGGCGAGCCGAAGGCGTGCGACCGCCCCGTGCGTGCTCGTGCGTCCCGAGGCGGACCCCGTTGAAATCCTACCAGGGTGCTCTTTATTGAGTGTCTCGGTGGGCCGGCACGTTTACTTTGAACAAATTAGAGTGCTTAAAGCAGGCAAGCCCGCCTGAATACTGTGTGCATGGAATAATGGAATAGGACCTCGGTTCTATTTTGTTGGTTTTCGGAACCCGAGGTAATGATTAATAGGGACAGGCGGGGGCATTCGTATTGCGACGTTAGAGGTGAAATTCTTGGATCGTCGCAAGACGAACAGAAGCGAAAGCATTTGCCAAGTATGTTTTCATTAATCAAGAACGAAAGTTAGAGGTTCGAAGGCGATCAGATACCGCCCTAGTTCTAACCATAAACGATGCCAGCCAGCGATCCGCCGCAGTTCCTCCGATGACTCGGCGGGCAGCCTCCGGGAAACCAAAGCTTTTGGGTTCCGGGGGAAGTATGGTTGCAAAGCTGAAACTTAAAGGAATTGACGGAAGGGCACCACCAGGAGTGGAGCCTGCGGCTTAATTTGACTCAACACGGGAAACCTCACCAGGCCCGGACACCGGAAGGATTGACAGATTGATAGCTCTTTCTTGATTCGGTGGGTGGTGGTGCATGGCCGTTCTTAGTTGGTGGAGCGATTTGTCTGGTTAATTCCGATAA
>NW_025729240.1:65000-70000 GCF_021461385.2 Schistocerca piceifrons
ACCCATGTTGTCCCTTAACCTAACCCATGTTGTGCCTTAACCTAACCCATGTTGTGCCTTAACCTAACCCATGTTGTCCCCTAACCTAACCCATGTTGTCCCCTAACCTAACCCATGTTGTGCCTTAACCTAACCCATGTTGTCCCCTAACCTAACCCATGTTGTGCCTTAACCTAACCCATGTTGTCCCCTAACCTAACCCATGTTGTCCCCTAACCTAACCCATGTTGTCCCCTAACCTAACCCATGTTGTGCCTTAACCTAACCCATGTTGTGCCTTAACCTAACCCATGTTGTCCCCTAACCTAACCCAAGTTGTCCCCTAACCTAACCCATGTTGTCCCCTAACCTAACCCATGTTGTGCCTTAACCTAACCCATGTTGTGCCTTAACCTAACCCATGTTGTGCCTTAACCTAACCCATGTTGTCCCCTAACCTAACCCATGTTGTCCCCTAACCTAACCCATGTTGTGCCTTAACCTAACCCATGTTGTCCCCTAACCTAACCCATGTTGTGCCTTAACCTAACCCATGTTGTCCCCTAACCTAACCCATGTTGTCCCCTAACCTAACCCATGTTGTCCCCTAACCTAACCCATGTTGTGCCTTAACCTAACCCATGTTGTGCCTTAACCTAACCCATGTTGTCCCCTAACCTAACCCATGTTGTCCCCTAACCTAACCCATGTTGTCCCCTAACCTAACCCATGTTGTCCCCTAACCTAACCCATGTTGTCCCCTAACCTAACCCATGTTGTCCCCTAACCTAACCCATGTTGTCCCCTAACCTAACCCATGTTGTCCCCTAACCTAACCCATGTTGTCCCCTAACCTAACCCATGTTGTCCCCTAACCTAACCCATGTTGTGCCCTAACCTAACCCATGTTGTGCCCTAACCTAACCCATGTTGTGCCCTAACCTAACCCATGTTGTGCCTTAACCTAACCCATGTTGTCCCCTAACCTAACCCATGTTGTCCCCTAACCTAACCCATGTTGTCCCCTAACCTAACCCATGTTGTCCCCTAACCTAACCCATGTTGTGCCTTAACCTAACCCATGTTGTCCCCTAACCTAACCCATGTTGTCCCCTAACCTAACCCATGTTGTCCCCTAACCTAACCCATGTTGTCCCCTAACCTAACCCATGTTGTCCCCTAACCTAACCCATGTTGTCCCCTAACCTAACCCATGTTGTCCCCTAACCTAACCCATGTTGTGCCCTAACCTAACCCATGTTGTCCCCTAACCTAACCCATGTTGTGCCTTAACCTAACCCATGTTGTGCCTTAACCTAACCCATGTTGTCCCCTAACCTAACCCATGTTGTCCCCTAACCTAACCCATGTTGTGCCTTAACCTAACCCATGTTGTGCCGTAACCTAACCCATGTTGTGCCTTAACCTAACCCATGTTGTGCCTTAACCTAACCCATGTTGTGCCTTAACCTAACCCATGTTGTGCCTTAACCTAACCCATGTTGTGCCTTAACCTAACCCACGTTGTCCCCTAACGTAACCCACGTTGTCCCCTAACGTAACCCACGTTGTCCCCTAACGTAACCCACGTTGTCCCCTAACGTAACCCACGTTGTCCCCTAACGTAACCCACGTTGTCCCCTAACGTAACCCACGTTGTCCCCTAACGTAACCCACGTTGTCGCCTATCGTAACCCACGTTGTCGCCTAAACCTGCTCTGTAATTGTTATACGACTCGTTCAATTAGTGTAGTGTTGCCCACCCGCAACCCTCGCAATATAGTTCGCTACTCGCACTGCCCGCTCCCCTGTGTATCGCTTCATGTTAAACACCTTGCAAGTCTTGCTGACTTTCCACATGCTCCTGCTGTACACTGTAATGTGGATGGCAGCAGGGCGTACATGCCGCCCCCCCCCCCCCCCACCTCTCCCCACGTCCCCACCTTGCCCCCTGCCTTCGCAAGGTGGTTGGTGACAAGTTTGCATGTTCAATGCCCTTCGCATGCGACGTACGCAGGCTACGTTGTGGTGCGGCCTGTCAACTGTCCGCTGATGTCGTACGCGTGAACCACAATCTGTACTGCACATTCGTCCTTATGTACTGAATGATACATCGTGGCACATGTGTGACCGTACAACGACTGCGCCCAAAAACGGCGGACCATACAGTGCAAATATTGTGCACGCAGCTACGTGTCGTCTCCCTATGAGAGCTGGATTGCAGTGTGGTACGCCATAGAGACGTGTGGGAGGAACGGACGCCGTGGATGGCGATCAGCATGAGCTGTCTGTTGATGTATTCGGACCTAGTCGTCTCTCCTCACACACCGTGATGGCATGGTGCAGCGCGTTCCATATCTGCGACATGCTACAGAAGCCGGTTGACAGTCGTTCGAGCAATGGACATCGCATACGTACGGGGGCCACCTTCCACGTATTGTCTAGGCGTGCACATTTTGTTGCGTGTATGTGGGCAGACGTAGTGTGGCGTGACACCTGACACAGGCATGCAATAATGGTTGAAGTTGCAAATGGCGATGGACGCCTACGTTTTCTGGTGAAGTTACGCAAATGAAGAAATGGTAACCCGTTGTGGTGCGGTTGTTCTCGCTAGGGGTGAATCGGTGATGGCGACGATAGGTTGAGGTACTAACCGGTTGTTCCAGCGATACCCACCATGCCGACGAAACTGAACGGCATCTGGGTGTGAAGCGATACGCGGCGGTGGCTGGGTGGGACCGTCCCCGGCCGGTGAGGGGGCGCCTCCCGGCGTGCTGGCCGCGCGGTGCGTGGGCGCACGCGCTACAGCCGGCTGGTGGGGGCGGCCAGTGGCAGGCGCGCCGGCCGACGGACGCGGCAGGCGTCGCAGCTGCGCGCCGGCGCACCCTGCGCGCGGCGCCGTGCGGCCAAAGTAGGTCCTCGCGGGCCCGGTGCGAAGCGCGGTGGACATCTGCAGTGTGCTGGTCCGATTGAGGACTGTGTGCGTTGAGGATGCGCCGCCGCCCGGCGCTCGGCGCCGCGACGCCGTCTGCTGCTCGGTCGCCCCAGCGGTTCTCGCTGGTGGTTTGTATCGCAGCTGTGCGGATGTGTTGGCGTGTGCGCTGTGCTGGGAGAGTTCGCTTCGGCACCCAAGTGGGGCTTTTGTCCTTCTGTGGCGCTGGCGTTGGAGCTGCCGGTCACCGTAGGTGGCGCGTGTTGTCTCCCGCCGGCAATGCCACGACAGCACGCTCCCGGGCCTCTGTCGGCAGCGGCAAGCTCAGTTGGGAGCACGGGTGGTCGCACCGAAAGCGTCTACTCGCCTAACTCCGGGCGATTGCGCCTCTCTCGAACCCGACCAAGTACTTGGGACGGCGCTGCGCGCCGCCGGGACCTGAGAGGGTTTCGAGGTGTATTGTGCAGGGGAGCTCAGCCTCCTCCTGTTTGCAGAATGATTGAGCGGACGCTTGCGTGTTCGCGCGGGCCCCCGGGACACACTCCCGGGCGGCCGGCTGCTCAGCTCTAGTTGACGCAGCTCCCTGGTTGATCCTGCCAGTAGTCATATGCTTGTCTCAAAGATTAAGCCATGCATGTCTCAGTACAAGCCGCATTAAGGTGAAACCGCGAATGGCTCATTAAATCAGTTATGGTTCCTTAGATCGTACCCACGTTACTTGGATAACTGTGGTAATTCTAGAGCTAATACATGCAAACAGAGTCCCGACCAGAGATGGAAGGGACGCTTTTATTAGATCAAAACCAATCGGTCGGCTCGTCCGGTCCGTTTGCCTTGGTGACTCTGAATAACTTTGGGCTGATCGCACGGTCCTCGTACCGGCGACGCATCTTTCAAATGTCTGCCTTATCAACTGTCGATGGTAGGTTCTGCGCCTACCATGGTTGTAACGGGTAACGGGGAATCAGGGTTCGATTCCGGAGAGGGAGCCTGAGAAACGGCTACCACATCCAAGGAAGGCAGCAGGCGCGCAAATTACCCACTCCCGGCACGGGGAGGTAGTGACGAAAAATAACGATACGGGACTCATCCGAGGCCCCGTAATCGGAATGAGTACACTTTAAATCCTTTAACGAGTATCTATTGGAGGGCAAGTCTGGTGCCAGCAGCCGCGGTAATTCCAGCTCCAATAGCGTATATTAAAGTTGTTGCGGTTAAAAAGCTCGTAGTTGGATTTGTGTCCCACGCTGTTGGTTCACCGCCCGTCGGTGTTTAACTGGCATGTATCGTGGGACGTCCTGCCGGTGGGGCGAGCCGAAGGCGTGCGACCGCCCCGTGCGTGCTCGTGCGTCCCGAGGCGGACCCCGTTGAAATCCTACCAGGGTGCTCTTTATTGAGTGTCTCGGTGGGCCGGCACGTTTACTTTGAACAAATTAGAGTGCTTAAAGCAGGCAAGCCCGCCTGAATACTGTGTGCATGGAATAATGGAATAGGACCTCGGTTCTATTTTGTTGGTTTTCGGAACCCGAGGTAATGATTAATAGGGACAGGCGGGGGCATTCGTATTGCGACGTTAGAGGTGAAATTCTTGGATCGTCGCAAGACGAACAGAAGCGAAAGCATTTGCCAAGTATGTTTTCATTAATCAAGAACGAAAGTTAGAGGTTCGAAGGCGATCAGATACCGCCCTAGTTCTAACCATAAACGATGCCAGCCAGCGATCCGCCGCAGTTCCTCCGATGACTCGGCGGGCAGCCTCCGGGAAACCAAAGCTTTTGGGTTCCGGGGGAAGTATGGTTGCAAAGCTGAAACTTAAAGGAATTGACGGAAGGGCACCACCAGGAGTGGAGCCTGCGGCTTAATTTGACTCAACACGGGAAACCTCACCAGGCCCGGACACCGGAAGGATTGACAGATTGATAGCTCTTTCTTGATTCGGTGGGTGGTGGTGCATGGCCGTTCTTAGTTGGTGGAGCGATTTGTCTGGTTAATTCCGATAACGAACGAGACTCTAGCCTGCTAACTAGTCGCGTGACATCCTTCGTGCTGTCAGCGATTACTTTTCTTCTTAGAGGGACAGGCGGCTTCT
>NW_025729240.1:77500-85000 GCF_021461385.2 Schistocerca piceifrons
ACCCATGTTGTCCCCTAACCTAACCCATGTTGTGCCTTAACCTAACCCATGTTGTCCCCTAACCTAACCCATGTTGTGCCTTAACCTAACCCATGTTGTCCCCTAACCTAACCCATGTTGTCCCCTAACCTAACCCATGTTGTCCCCTAACCTAACCCATGTTGTGCCTTAACCTAACCCATGTTGTGCCTTAACCTAACCCATGTTGTCCCCTAACCTAACCCAAGTTGTCCCCTAACCTAACCCATGTTGTCCCCTAACCTAACCCATGTTGTGCCTTAACCTAACCCATGTTGTGCCTTAACCTAACCCATGTTGTGCCTTAACCTAACCCATGTTGTCCCCTAACCTAACCCATGTTGTCCCCTAACCTAACCCATGTTGTGCCTTAACCTAACCCATGTTGTCCCCTAACCTAACCCATGTTGTGCCTTAACCTAACCCATGTTGTCCCCTAACCTAACCCATGTTGTCCCCTAACCTAACCCATGTTGTCCCCTAACCTAACCCATGTTGTGCCTTAACCTAACCCATGTTGTGCCTTAACCTAACCCATGTTGTCCCCTAACCTAACCCATGTTGTCCCCTAACCTAACCCATGTTGTCCCCTAACCTAACCCATGTTGTCCCCTAACCTAACCCATGTTGTCCCCTAACCTAACCCATGTTGTCCCCTAACCTAACCCATGTTGTCCCCTAACCTAACCCATGTTGTCCCCTAACCTAACCCATGTTGTCCCCTAACCTAACCCATGTTGTCCCCTAACCTAACCCATGTTGTGCCCTAACCTAACCCATGTTGTGCCCTAACCTAACCCATGTTGTGCCCTAACCTAACCCATGTTGTGCCTTAACCTAACCCATGTTGTCCCCTAACCTAACCCATGTTGTCCCCTAACCTAACCCATGTTGTCCCCTAACCTAACCCATGTTGTCCCCTAACCTAACCCATGTTGTGCCTTAACCTAACCCATGTTGTCCCCTAACCTAACCCATGTTGTCCCCTAACCTAACCCATGTTGTCCCCTAACCTAACCCATGTTGTCCCCTAACCTAACCCATGTTGTCCCCTAACCTAACCCATGTTGTCCCCTAACCTAACCCATGTTGTCCCCTAACCTAACCCATGTTGTGCCCTAACCTAACCCATGTTGTCCCCTAACCTAACCCATGTTGTGCCTTAACCTAACCCATGTTGTGCCTTAACCTAACCCATGTTGTCCCCTAACCTAACCCATGTTGTCCCCTAACCTAACCCATGTTGTGCCTTAACCTAACCCATGTTGTGCCGTAACCTAACCCATGTTGTGCCTTAACCTAACCCATGTTGTGCCTTAACCTAACCCATGTTGTGCCTTAACCTAACCCATGTTGTGCCTTAACCTAACCCATGTTGTGCCTTAACCTAACCCACGTTGTCCCCTAACGTAACCCACGTTGTCCCCTAACGTAACCCACGTTGTCCCCTAACGTAACCCACGTTGTCCCCTAACGTAACCCACGTTGTCCCCTAACGTAACCCACGTTGTCCCCTAACGTAACCCACGTTGTCCCCTAACGTAACCCACGTTGTCGCCTATCGTAACCCACGTTGTCGCCTAAACCTGCTCTGTAATTGTTATACGACTCGTTCAATTAGTGTAGTGTTGCCCACCCGCAACCCTCGCAATATAGTTCGCTACTCGCACTGCCCGCTCCCCTGTGTATCGCTTCATGTTAAACACCTTGCAAGTCTTGCTGACTTTCCACATGCTCCTGCTGTACACTGTAATGTGGATGGCAGCAGGGCGTACATGCCGCCCCCCCCCCCCCCCACCTCTCCCCACGTCCCCACCTTGCCCCCTGCCTTCGCAAGGTGGTTGGTGACAAGTTTGCATGTTCAATGCCCTTCGCATGCGACGTACGCAGGCTACGTTGTGGTGCGGCCTGTGTCAACTGTCCGCTGATGTCGTACGCGTGAACCACAATCTGTACTGCACATTCGTCCTTATGTACTGAATGATACATCGTGGCACATGTGTGACCGTACAACGACTGCGCCCAAAAACGGCGGACCATACAGTGCAAATATTGTGCACGCAGCTACGTGTCGTCTCCCTATGAGAGCTGGATTGCAGTGTGGTACGCCATAGAGACGTGTGGGAGGAACGGACGCCGTGGATGGCGATCAGCATGAGCTGTCTGTTGATGTATTCGGACCTAGTCGTCTCTCCTCACACACCGTGATGGCATGGTGCAGCGCGTTCCATATCTGCGACATGCTACAGAAGCCGGTTGACAGTCGTTCGAGCAATGGACATCGCATACGTACGGGGGCCACCTTCCACGTATTGTCTAGGCGTGCACATTTTGTTGCGTGTATGTGGGCAGACGTAGTGTGGCGTGACACCTGACACAGGCATGCAATAATGGTTGAAGTTGCAAATGGCGATGGACGCCTACGTTTTCTGGTGAAGTTACGCAAATGAAGAAATGGTAACCCGTTGTGGTGCGGTTGTTCTCGCTAGGGGTGAATCGGTGATGGCGACGATAGGTTGAGGTACTAACCGGTTGTTCCAGCGATACCCACCATGCCGACGAAACTGAACGGCATCTGGGTGTGAAGCGATACGCGGCGGTGGCTGGGTGGGACCGTCCCCGGCCGGTGAGGGGGCGCCTCCCGGCGTGCTGGCCGCGCGGTGCGTGGGCGCACGCGCTACAGCCGGCTGGTGGGGGCGGCCAGTGGCAGGCGCGCCGGCCGACGGACGCGGCAGGCGTCGCAGCTGCGCGCCGGCGCACCCTGCGCGCGGCGCCGTGCGGCCAAAGTAGGTCCTCGCGGGCCCGGTGCGAAGCGCGGTGGACATCTGCAGTGTGCTGGTCCGATTGAGGACTGTGTGCGTTGAGGATGCGCCGCCGCCGCCCGGCGCTCGGCGCCGCGACGCCGTCTGCTGCTCGGTCGCCCCAGCGGTTCTCGCTGGTGGTTTGTATCGCAGCTGTGCGGATGTGTTGGCGTGTGCGCTGTGCTGGGAGAGTTCGCTTCGGCACCCAAGTGGGGCTTTTGTCCTTCTGTGGCGCTGGCGTTGGAGCTGCCGGTCACCGTAGGTGGCGCGTGTTGTCTCCCGCCGGCAATGCCACGACAGCACGCTCCCGGGCCTCTGTCGGCAGCGGCAAGCTCAGTTGGGAGCACGGGTGGTCGCACCGAAAGCGTCTACTCGCCTAACTCCGGGCGATTGCGCCTCTCTCGAACCCGACCAAGTACTTGGGACGGCGCTGCGCGCCGCCGGGACCTGAGAGGGTTTCGAGGTGTATTGTGCAGGGGAGCTCAGCCTCCTCCTGTTTGCAGAATGATTGAGCGGACGCTTGCGTGTTCGCGCGGGCCCCCGGGACACACTCCCGGGCGGCCGGCTGCTCAGCTCTAGTTGACGCAGCTCCCTGGTTGATCCTGCCAGTAGTCATATGCTTGTCTCAAAGATTAAGCCATGCATGTCTCAGTACAAGCCGCATTAAGGTGAAACCGCGAATGGCTCATTAAATCAGTTATGGTTCCTTAGATCGTACCCACGTTACTTGGATAACTGTGGTAATTCTAGAGCTAATACATGCAAACAGAGTCCCGACCAGAGATGGAAGGGACGCTTTTATTAGATCAAAACCAATCGGTCGGCTCGTCCGGTCCGTTTGCCTTGGTGACTCTGAATAACTTTGGGCTGATCGCACGGTCCTCGTACCGGCGACGCATCTTTCAAATGTCTGCCTTATCAACTGTCGATGGTAGGTTCTGCGCCTACCATGGTTGTAACGGGTAACGGGGAATCAGGGTTCGATTCCGGAGAGGGAGCCTGAGAAACGGCTACCACATCCAAGGAAGGCAGCAGGCGCGCAAATTACCCACTCCCGGCACGGGGAGGTAGTGACGAAAAATAACGATACGGGACTCATCCGAGGCCCCGTAATCGGAATGAGTACACTTTAAATCCTTTAACGAGTATCTATTGGAGGGCAAGTCTGGTGCCAGCAGCCGCGGTAATTCCAGCTCCAATAGCGTATATTAAAGTTGTTGCGGTTAAAAAGCTCGTAGTTGGATTTGTGTCCCACGCTGTTGGTTCACCGCCCGTCGGTGTTTAACTGGCATGTATCGTGGGACGTCCTGCCGGTGGGGCGAGCCGAAGGCGTGCGACCGCCCCGTGCGTGCTCGTGCGTCCCGAGGCGGACCCCGTTGAAATCCTACCAGGGTGCTCTTTATTGAGTGTCTCGGTGGGCCGGCACGTTTACTTTGAACAAATTAGAGTGCTTAAAGCAGGCAAGCCCGCCTGAATACTGTGTGCATGGAATAATGGAATAGGACCTCGGTTCTATTTTGTTGGTTTTCGGAACCCGAGGTAATGATTAATAGGGACAGGCGGGGGCATTCGTATTGCGACGTTAGAGGTGAAATTCTTGGATCGTCGCAAGACGAACAGAAGCGAAAGCATTTGCCAAGTATGTTTTCATTAATCAAGAACGAAAGTTAGAGGTTCGAAGGCGATCAGATACCGCCCTAGTTCTAACCATAAACGATGCCAGCCAGCGATCCGCCGCAGTTCCTCCGATGACTCGGCGGGCAGCCTCCGGGAAACCAAAGCTTTTGGGTTCCGGGGGAAGTATGGTTGCAAAGCTGAAACTTAAAGGAATTGACGGAAGGGCACCACCAGGAGTGGAGCCTGCGGCTTAATTTGACTCAACACGGGAAACCTCACCAGGCCCGGACACCGGAAGGATTGACAGATTGATAGCTCTTTCTTGATTCGGTGGGTGGTGGTGCATGGCCGTTCTTAGTTGGTGGAGCGATTTGTCTGGTTAATTCCGATAACGAACGAGACTCTAGCCTGCTAACTAGTCGCGTGACATCCTTCGTGCTGTCAGCGATTACTTTTCTTCTTAGAGGGACAGGCGGCTTCTAGCCGCACGAGATTGAGCAATAACAGGTCTGTGATGCCCTTAGATGTTCTGGGCCGCACGCGCGCTACACTGAAGGAATCAGCGTGTCTTCCTAGGCCGAAAGGTCGGGGTAACCCGCTGAACCTCCTTCGTGCTAGGGATTGGGGCTTGCAATTGTTCCCCATGAACGAGGAATTCCCAGTAAGCGCGAGTCATAAGCTCGCGTTGATTACGTCCCTGCCCTTTGTACACACCGCCCGTCGCTACTACCGATTGAATGATTTAGTGAGGTCTTCGGACTGGTACGCGGCATTGACTCTGTCGTTGCCGATGCTACCGGAAAGATGACCAAACTTGATCATTTAGAGGAAGTAAAAGTCGTAACAAGGTTTCCGTAGGTGAACCTGCGGAAGGATCATTACCGACTAGACTGCATGTCTTTCGATGTGCGTGTCGTGTCGCGCAACACGCTACCTGTACGGCTCGCAGTAGCCGTGCGCCGCGTGCGGAACCACGCGTGCCTCTCAAAACTAGCGGCAATGTTGTGTGGTACGAGCGCTGAAGCGCTGGAGCGGCTGGCCTGCGGCACCTGGCGCCTGGCGCCGGTTTTGAATGACTTTCGCCCGAGTGCCTGTCCGCTCCGGTGTGGAGCCGTACGACGCCCGTCGGCCGTGAGGCCGTTGGACACAGAACGCTGGAACAGGGGCCGCCACACGCCTCACTCCCGCCTATGCGACCGTCTCGAAAGAGACGGCGGAAACTTGAGAAAAGATCACCCAGGACGGTGGATCACTCGGCTCGTGGGTCGATGAAGAACGCAGCAAATTGCGCGTCGACATGTGAACTGCAGGACACATGAACATCGACGTTTCGAACGCACATTGCGGTCCATGGATTCCGTTCCCGGGCCACGTCTGGCTGAGGGTCGGCTACGTATACTGAAGCGCGCGGCGTTTGCCCCGCTTCGCAGACCTGGGAGTGTCGCGGCCGCCTGTGGGGCCGGCCGCGTCTCCTCAAACGTGCGATGCGCGCCCGTCGCCTGGCGGTTCGCATACCGGTACTTTCTCGGTAGCGTGCACAGCCGGCTGGCGGTGTGGCGTGCGACACCTCGTACAACGACCTCAGAGCAGGCGAGACTACCCGCTGAATTTAAGCATATTACTAAGCGGAGGAAAAGAAACTAACAAGGATTCCCCCAGTAGCGGCGAGCGAACAGGGAAGAGTCCAGCACCGAACCCCGCAGGCTGCCGCCTGTCGTGGCATGTGGTGTTTGGGAGGGTCCACTACCCCGACGCCTCGCGCCGAGCCCAAGTCCAACTTGAATGAGGCCACGGCCCGTAGAGGGTGCCAGGCCCGTAGCGGCCGGTGCGAGCGTCGGCGGGACCTCTCCTTCGAGTCGGGTTGCTTGAGAGTGCAGCTCCAAGTGGGTGGTAAACTCCATCTGAGACTAAATATGACCACGAGACCGATAGCGAACAAGTACCGTGAGGGAAAGTTGAAAAGAACTTTGAAGAGAGAGTTCAAAAGTACGTGAAACCGTTCTGGGGTAAACGTGAGAAGTCCGAAAGGTCGAACGGGTGAGATTCACGCCCATCCGGCCACTGGCCTCCGCCCTCGGCAGATGGGGCCGGCCGCCCGCGCGGAGCAATCCGCGGCGGGGTCGTGTCCGGTTGCCTTTCCACTCGCCGCGGGGTGGGGCCGTTCCGGTGTGCGGTGGGCCGCACTTCTCCCCTAGTAGGACGTCGCGACCCGCTGGGTGCCGGCCTACGGCCCGGGTGCGCAGCCTGTCCTTCCGCGGGCCTCGGTTCGCGTCTGTTGGGCAGAGCCCCGGTGTCCTGGCTGGCTGCCCGGCGGTATATCTGGAGGAGTCGATTCGCCCCTTTGGGCGCTCGGGCTCCCGGCAAGCGCGCGCGGTTCTTCCCGGATGACGGACCTACCTGGCCCGGCCCCGGACCCGCGCCGCTGTTGGCTCGGGATGCTCTCGGGCGGAATAATCGCTCCCGTCAGCGGCGCTTCAGCTTTGGACAATTTCACGACCCGTCTTGAAACACGGACCAAGGAGTCTAACATGTGCGCGAGTCATTGGGCTGTACGAAACCTAAAGGCGTAATGAAAGTGAAGGTCTCGCCTTGCGCGGGCCGAGGGAGGATGGGGCTTCCCCGCCCTTCACGGGGCGGCGGCCTCCGCACTCCCGGGGCGTCTCGTCCTCATTGCGAGGTGAGGCGCACCTAGAGCGTACACGTTGGGACCCGAAAGATGGTGAACTATGCCTGGCCAGGACGAAGTCAGGGGAAACCCTGATGGAGGTCCGTAGCGATTCTGACGTGCAAATCGATCGTCGGAGCTGGGTATAGGGGCGAAAGACTAATCGAACCATCTAGTAGCTGGTTCCCTCCGAAGTTTCCCTCAGGATAGCTGGTGCTCGTACGAGTCTCATCCGGTAAAGCGAATGATTAGAGGCCTTGGGGCCGAAACGACCTCAACCTATTCTCAAACTTTAAATGGGTGAGATCTCCGGCTTGCTTGATATGCTGAAGCCGCGAGCAAACGACTCGGATCGGAGTGCCAAGTGGGCCACTTTTGGTAAGCAGAACTGGCGCTGTG
>NW_025729241.1:0-5000 GCF_021461385.2 Schistocerca piceifrons
GCAGTGGGTGCGGCGGACTGGGGCGTATCGGTTGGCGTGGGCGCTGCGATGGGTGCCGCCGCCGTGCGCGCGGGGAGGCGGCGCCGGCCGGCCGGGCGCCGTGTGTACCGCCGCGCTATAGCGTATCGCTTTGGCGGCCGGCGCCGGGGTGCCGCGGTGGGTGCCGGACGGTCGATGTCGGCCCACCGGCCGGGGCGTCGCGTGGAGGCGGCGGCGTCGGGTGGGTGCCGTGCGGTGGTCGCGGTGCCCGGCGGGGTCTGGTACGTTGTCGCCGTCCCGTGGTACCACGGCGTCCACCGCCGCCGTCCGGTGAACGCCAGTACCCCTAACCGATGGATGTGAAATAAAATATAATAACACATGATGCTCCGCAAGAAAATAGACTTGGGATAGGGGTGTGTCGTTGGCAAGTCCCCGGGGCGGTTAGTGTGTGTGGTGATAAGTCTGTAGGGGCGGGGGGGGGGGGGCGAGGTATTAGGAAATAGATAGATAGATAGTGGTGCCGTGGGTGTCGACAGTAGACATAGCACACTGCCACCTACAGGGATCCGACGGAACTACGCCACCCATGCCGGCAAAACAGTATCGCCATCTATGAAAATAGGGCGACACCACATGCAATACCGCCATCTATGCGCATCTGACAACACTACGTCCGCACCACAAAACATACCGCCATCTGTAGGTCTCCCGCAACATGACCTCCTGCAACGACGCTACCGCCATCTATGAGACGCCAAGCCGACTAAGACAGCGATGGCGCCACAGTGGCCGCCTTTCGACGCCACCCACAAAGGCTGCAGCCTCTGTCGACCATAGCACCCAATCTCCAGTGGCTCTGCCGCACGAAGCCGTGGACCGGCAATGACGCCACCCGCACCCGTTCGTGCACCACCCCAACCGCCAAACTCGCACCTCCAGCGGATGAACGGCGGACGTTTCCCGCACTCGTAAAGTGCAATCCACCCCTATAACTTGCGTTTCATGAAGAGTTATTTCCAATATGCGACATTCCCGCTGTCCGTATACATGAGCCGCGACCTGTACCACTTACGAGCGAGAGACGCGATCGCGTTGCTCACTGTACGGCGTCCGATACCGAGCCATCAGCATGTCGGTCCCCATGCGCGTTGCACTCGCACTCGCAGTCGCAAAAACGTGGGGCAAATATATTACGCGGAAGAGTTATAACAGACCGAGCCCCACTGCATGGGGGGAGTCTTTGTCACTAATGTACACAGATGGAACATTTTGGACTGGAACCAGATTACCCGTACACACGGCGCTGATTAGTAATCAATGCAGAGCCATCAAACTACAGCAAATATACACAACTGTCCGTATACATGCTGAAAGAGTCTGCCCAAAATGGGAACCACACGTCAGCCAGACACTCTGATCACGCACCACTCTCTGCTTCTAACAGGCGCACATACAATATGTAAGCACCAGCATGGAACAACATCCAGTGCATCTTCTCCGCCACATTACACAATCCACACTATCACAACCAGACCAGGAGGTCCGTGCGGAAAATACAATATCCCAGCCTTTCGACATCCACCATTGCGCAGACCAGGCACCAACACCCACACATGTCCTATACAACGGTGCACCCCAACATCACAATAGTACCTCCTGTCACAGCGCACAAACAATGACATGAGTCAAAGACACAGGTCTCACACAAGCATAGAATTGGAGCGCCGCCTCTAATAAGCCAAAGGTGCATCCTGACGTGACAAATCTGATCATGTCACAAGCATTCACTTACTATAATCACTATCAACGAACCTGCCGCCCCCGCCCCCCCCCCCCCCCCCTACACCTTTCCGTACAACAACGTGTAACCTAACCTAACCTAACCTAACCTATGTTGTACCTTAACCTAACCTATGTTGTACCTTAACCTAACCTATGTTGTACCTTAACCTAACCTATGTTGTACCTTAACCTAACCTATGTTGTACCTTAACCTAACCTATGTTGTACCTTAACCTAACCTATGTTGTACCTTAACCTAACCTATGTTGTACCTTAACCTAACCCATGTTGTACCTTAACCTAACCCATGTTGTACCTTAACCTAACCCATGTTGTACCTTAACCTAACCCATGTTGTACCTTAACCTAACCCATGTTGTACCTTAACCTAACCCATGTTGTGCCTCAACCTAACCCATGTTGTGCCTCAACCTAACCCATGTTGTGCCTCAACCTAACCCATGTTGTGCCTTAACCTAACCCATGTTGTGCCTCAACCTAACCCATGTTGTGCCTTAACCTAACCCATGTTGTGCCTTAACCTAACCCATGTTGTGCCTTAACCTAACCCATGTTGTGCCTTAACCTAACCCATGTTGTGCCTTAACCTAACCCATGTTGTGCCTTAACCTAACCCATGTTGTGCCTTAACCTAACCCATGTTGTGCCTTAACCTAACCCATGTTGTCGCCTTAACGTAACCCACGTTGTCGCCTAAACCTGCTCTGTAATTGTTATACGACTCGTTCAATTACTGTAGTGTTGCCCACCCGCAACCCTCGCAATATAGTTCGCTACTCGCACTGCCCGCACCCCTGTGTATCGCTTCATGTTAAACACCTTGCAAGTCTTGCTCACTTTCCACATGCTCCTGCTGTACACTGTAATGTGGATGGCAGCAGGACGTACATGCCGCCCCTCCCCACGTCCCCACCTTGCCCCCTGCCTTCGCAAGCTGGTTGGTGAGAAGTTTGCATGTTCAATGCCCTTCGCATGCGACGTACTCAGGCTACGTTGTGGTGCGGCCTGTGTCAACTGTCCGCTGATGTCGTACGCGTGAACCACAATCTGTACTGCACATTCGTCCTTATGTACTGAATGATACATCGTGGCACATGTGTGACCGCACAACGACTGCGCCCAAAAACGGCGGACCATACAGTGCAAATATTGTGCACGCAGCTACGTGTCGTCTCCCTATGAGAGCTGGATTGCAGTGTGGTACGCCATAGAGACGTGTGGGAGGAACGGACGCCGTGGATGGCGATCAGCATGAGCTGTCTGTTGATGTATTCGGACCTAGTCGTCTCTCCTCACACACCGTGATGGCATGGTGCACCGCGTTCCATATCTGCGACATGCTACAGAGGCCGGTTGACAGTCGTTCGAGCAATGGACATCGCATACGTACGGGGGCCACCTTCCACGTATTGTCTAGGCGTGCACATTTTGTTGCGTGTATGTGGGCAGACGTAGTGTGGCGTGACACCTGACACAGGCATGCAATAATCGTTGAAGTTGCAAATGGCGATGGACGCCTGCGTTTTCTGGTGAAGTTACGCAAATGAACAAATGGTAACCTGTTGTGGTGCGGTTGTTCTCGCTAGGGGTGAATCGGTGATGGCGACGATAGGTTGAGGTACTAACCGGTTGTTCCAGCGATACCCACCATGCCGACGAAACTGAACGGCATCTGGGTGTGAAGCGATACGCGGCGGTGGCTGGGTGGGACCGTCCCCGGCCGGTGAGGGGGCGCCTCCCGGCGTGCTGGCCGCGCGGTGCGTGGGCGCACGCGCTACAGCCGGCTGGTGGGGGCGGCCAGTGGCAGGCGCGCCGGCCGACGGACGCGGCAGGCGTCGCAGCTGCGCGCCGGCGCACCCTGCGCGCGGCGCCGTGCGGCCAAAGTAGGTCCTCGCGGGCCCGGTGCGAAGCGCGGTGGACATCTTCAGTGTGCTGGTCCGATTGAGGACTGTGTGCGTTGAGGATGCGCCGCCGCCCGGCGCTCGGCGCCGCGACGCCGTCTGCTGCTCGGTCGCCCCAGCGGTTCTCGCTGGTGGTTTGTATCGCAGCTGTGCGGATGTGTTGGCGCGTGCGCTGTGCTGGGAGAGTTCGCTTCGGCACCCAAGTGGGGCTTTTGTCCTTCTGTGGCGCTGGCGTTGGAGCTGCCGGTCACCGTAGGTGGCGCGTGTTGTCTCCCGCCGGCAATGCCACGACAGCACGCTCGCGGGCCTCTGTCGGCAGCGGCAAGCTCAGTTGGGAGCACGGGTGGTCGCACCGAAAGCGTCTACTCGCCTAACTCCGGGCGATTGCGCCTCTCTCGAACCCGACCAAGTACTTGGGACGGCGCTGCGCGCCGCCGGGACCTGAGAGGGTTTCGAGGTGTATTGTGCAGGGGAGCTCAGCCTCCTCCTGTTTGCAGAATGATTGAGCGGACGCTTGCGTGTTCGCGCGGGCCCCCGGGACACACTCCCGGGCGGCCGGCTGCTCAGCTCTAGTTGACGCAGCTCCCTGGTTGATCCTGCCAGTAGTCATATGCTTGTCTCAAAGATTAAGCCATGCATGTCTCAGTACAAGCCGCATTAAGGTGAAACCGCGAATGGCTCATTAAATCAGTTATGGTTCCTTAGATCGTACCCACGTTACTTGGATAACTGTGGTAATTCTAGAGCTAATACATGCAAACAGAGTCCCGACCAGAGATGGAAGGGACGCTTTTATTAGATCAAAACCAATCGGTCGGCTCGTCCGGTCCGTTTGCCTTGGTGACTCTGAATAACTTTGGGCTGATCGCACGGTCCTCGTACCGGCGACGCATCTTTCAAATGTCTGCCTTATCAACTGTCGATGGTAGGTTCTGCGCCTACCATGGTTGTAACGGGTAACGGGGAATCAGGGTTCGATTCCGGAGAGGGAGCCTGAGAAACGGCTACCACATCCAAGGAAGGCAGCAGGCGCGCAAATTACCCACTCCCGGCACGGGGAGGTAGTGACGAAAAATAACGATACGGGACTCATCCGAGGCCCCGTAATCGGAATGAGTACACTTTAAATCCTTTAACGAGTATCTATTGGAGGGCAAGTCTGGTGCCAGCAGCCGCGGTAATTCCAGCTCCAATAGCGTATATTAAAGTTGTTGCGGTTAAAAAGCTCGTAGTTGGATTTGTGTCCCACGCTGTTGGTTCACCGCCCGTCGGTGTTTAACTGGCATGTATCGTGGGACGTCCTGCCGGTGGGGC
>NW_025729241.1:12500-15000 GCF_021461385.2 Schistocerca piceifrons
CACGGCGCTGATTAGTAATCAATGCAGAGCCATCAAACTACAGCAAATATACACAACTGTCCGTATACATGCTGAAAGAGTCTGCCCAAAATGGGAACCACACGTCAGCCAGACACTCTGATCACGCACCACTCTCTGCTTCTAACAGGCGCACATACAATATGTAAGCACCAGCATGGAACAACATCCAGTGCATCTTCTCCGCCACATTACACAATCCACACTATCACAACCAGACCAGGAGGTCCGTGCGGAAAATACAATATCCCAGCCTTTCGACATCCACCATTGCGCAGACCAGGCACCAACACCCACACATGTCCTATACAACGGTGCACCCAACATCACAATAGTACCTCCTGTCACAGCGCACAAACAATGACATGAGTCAAAGACACAGGTCTCACACAAGCATAGAATTGGAGCGCCGCCTCTAATAAGCCAAAGGTGCATCCTGACGTGACAAATCTGATCATGTCACAAGCATTCACTTACTATAATCACTATCAACGAACCTGCCGCCCCCGCCCCCCCCCCCCTACACCTTTCCGTACAACAACGTGTAACCTAACCTAACCTAACCTAACCTATGTTGTACCTTAACCTAACCTATGTTGTACCTTAACCTAACCTATGTTGTACCTTAACCTAACCTATGTTGTACCTTAACCTAACCTATGTTGTACCTTAACCTAACCTATGTTGTACCTTAACCTAACCCATGTTGTACCTTAACCTAACCCATGTTGTACCTTAACCTAACCCATGTTGTACCTTAACCTAACCCATGTTGTACCTTAACCTAACCCATGTTGTACCTTAACCTAACCCATGTTGTGCCTCAACCTAACCCATGTTGTGCCTCAACCTAACCCATGTTGTGCCTCAACCTAACCCATGTTGTGCCTTAACCTAACCCATGTTGTGCCTCAACCTAACCCATGTTGTGCCTTAACCTAACCCATGTTGTGCCTTAACCTAACCCATGTTGTGCCTTAACCTAACCCATGTTGTGCCTTAACCTAACCCATGTTGTGCCTTAACCTAACCCATGTTGTGCCTTAACCTAACCCATGTTGTGCCTTAACCTAACCCATGTTGTCGCCTTAACGTAACCCACGTTGTCGCCTAAACCTGCTCTGTAATTGTTATACGACTCGTTCAATTACTGTAGTGTTGCCCACCCGCAACCCTCGCAATATAGTTCGCTACTCGCACTGCCCGCACCCCTGTGTATCGCTTCATGTTAAACACCTTGCAAGTCTTGCTCACTTTCCACATGCTCCTGCTGTACACTGTAATGTGGATGGCAGCAGGACGTACATGCCGCCCCTCCCCACGTCCCCACCTTGCCCCCTGCCTTCGCAAGCTGGTTGGTGAGAAGTTTGCATGTTCAATGCCCTTCGCATGCGACGTACTCAGGCTACGTTGTGGTGCGGCCTGTGTCAACTGTCCGCTGATGTCGTACGCGTGAACCACAATCTGTACTGCACATTCGTCCTTATGTACTGAATGATACATCGTGGCACATGTGTGACCGCACAACGACTGCGCCCAAAAACGGCGGACCATACAGTGCAAATATTGTGCACGCAGCTACGTGTCGTCTCCCTATGAGAGCTGGATTGCAGTGTGGTACGCCATAGAGACGTGTGGGAGGAACGGACGCCGTGGATGGCGATCAGCATGAGCTGTCTGTTGATGTATTCGGACCTAGTCGTCTCTCCTCACACACCGTGATGGCATGGTGCACCGCGTTCCATATCTGCGACATGCTACAGAGGCCGGTTGACAGTCGTTCGAGCAATGGACATCGCATACGTACGGGGGCCACCTTCCACGTATTGTCTAGGCGTGCACATTTTGTTGCGTGTATGTGGGCAGACGTAGTGTGGCGTGACACCTGACACAGGCATGCAATAATCGTTGAAGTTGCAAATGGCGATGGACGCCTGCGTTTTCTGGTGAAGTTACGCAAATGAACAAATGGTAACCTGTTGTGGTGCGGTTGTTCTCGCTAGGGGTGAATCGGTGATGGCGACGATAGGTTGAGGTACTAACCGGTTGTTCCAGCGATACCCACCATGCCGACGAAACTGAACGGCATCTGGGTGTGAAGCGATACGCGGCGGTGGCTGGGTGGGACCGTCCCCGGCCGGTGAGGGGGCGCCTCCCGGCGTGCTGGCCGCGCGGTGCGTGGGCGCACGCGCTACAGCCGGCTGGTGGGGGCGGCCAGTGGCAGGCGCGCCGGCCGACGGACGCGGCAGGCGTCGCAGCTGCGCGCCGGCGCACCCTGCGCGCGGCGCCGTGCGGCCAAAGTAGGTCCTCGCGGGCCCGGTGCGAAGCGCGGTGGACATCTTCAGTGTGCTGGTCCGATTGAGGACTGTGTGCGTTGAGGATGCGCCGCCGCCCGGCGCTCGGCGCCGCGACGCCGTCTGCTGCTCGGTCGCCCCAGCGGTTCTCGCTGGTGGTTTGTATCGCAGCTGTGCGGATGTGTTGG
>NW_025729241.1:25000-27500 GCF_021461385.2 Schistocerca piceifrons
GATGGCAGCAGGACGTACATGCCGCCCCTCCCCACGTCCCCACCTTGCCCCCTGCCTTCGCAAGCTGGTTGGTGAGAAGTTTGCATGTTCAATGCCCTTCGCATGCGACGTACTCAGGCTACGTTGTGGTGCGGCCTGTGTCAACTGTCCGCTGATGTCGTACGCGTGAACCACAATCTGTACTGCACATTCGTCCTTATGTACTGAATGATACATCGTGGCACATGTGTGACCGCACAACGACTGCGCCCAAAAACGGCGGACCATACAGTGCAAATATTGTGCACGCAGCTACGTGTCGTCTCCCTATGAGAGCTGGATTGCAGTGTGGTACGCCATAGAGACGTGTGGGAGGAACGGACGCCGTGGATGGCGATCAGCATGAGCTGTCTGTTGATGTATTCGGACCTAGTCGTCTCTCCTCACACACCGTGATGGCATGGTGCACCGCGTTCCATATCTGCGACATGCTACAGAGGCCGGTTGACAGTCGTTCGAGCAATGGACATCGCATACGTACGGGGGCCACCTTCCACGTATTGTCTAGGCGTGCACATTTTGTTGCGTGTATGTGGGCAGACGTAGTGTGGCGTGACACCTGACACAGGCATGCAATAATCGTTGAAGTTGCAAATGGCGATGGACGCCTGCGTTTTCTGGTGAAGTTACGCAAATGAACAAATGGTAACCTGTTGTGGTGCGGTTGTTCTCGCTAGGGGTGAATCGGTGATGGCGACGATAGGTTGAGGTACTAACCGGTTGTTCCAGCGATACCCACCATGCCGACGAAACTGAACGGCATCTGGGTGTGAAGCGATACGCGGCGGTGGCTGGGTGGGACCGTCCCCGGCCGGTGAGGGGGCGCCTCCCGGCGTGCTGGCCGCGCGGTGCGTGGGCGCACGCGCTACAGCCGGCTGGTGGGGGCGGCCAGTGGCAGGCGCGCCGGCCGACGGACGCGGCAGGCGTCGCAGCTGCGCGCCGGCGCACCCTGCGCGCGGCGCCGTGCGGCCAAAGTAGGTCCTCGCGGGCCCGGTGCGAAGCGCGGTGGACATCTTCAGTGTGCTGGTCCGATTGAGGACTGTGTGCGTTGAGGATGCGCCGCCGCCCGGCGCTCGGCGCCGCGACGCCGTCTGCTGCTCGGTCGCCCCAGCGGTTCTCGCTGGTGGTTTGTATCGCAGCTGTGCGGATGTGTTGGCGCGTGCGCTGTGCTGGGAGAGTTCGCTTCGGCACCCAAGTGGGGCTTTTGTCCTTCTGTGGCGCTGGCGTTGGAGCTGCCGGTCACCGTAGGTGGCGCGTGTTGTCTCCCGCCGGCAATGCCACGACAGCACGCTCCCGGGCCTCTGTCGGCAGCGGCAAGCTCAGTTGGGAGCACGGGTGGTCGCACCGAAAGCGTCTACTCGCCTAACTCCGGGCGATTGCGCCTCTCTCGAACCCGACCAAGTACTTGGGACGGCGCTGCGCGCCGCCGGGACCTGAGAGGGTTTCGAGGTGTATTGTGCAGGGGAGCTCAGCCTCCTCCTGTTTGCAGAATGATTGAGCGGACGCTTGCGTGTTCGCGCGGGCCCCCGGGACACACTCCCGGGCGGCCGGCTGCTCAGCTCTAGTTGACGCAGCTCCCTGGTTGATCCTGCCAGTAGTCATATGCTTGTCTCAAAGATTAAGCCATGCATGTCTCAGTACAAGCCGCATTAAGGTGAAACCGCGAATGGCTCATTAAATCAGTTATGGTTCCTTAGATCGTACCCACGTTACTTGGATAACTGTGGTAATTCTAGAGCTAATACATGCAAACAGAGTCCCGACCAGAGATGGAAGGGACGCTTTTATTAGATCAAAACCAATCGGTCGGCTCGTCCGGTCCGTTTGCCTTGGTGACTCTGAATAACTTTGGGCTGATCGCACGGTCCTCGTACCGGCGACGCATCTTTCAAATGTCTGCCTTATCAACTGTCGATGGTAGGTTCTGCGCCTACCATGGTTGTAACGGGTAACGGGGAATCAGGGTTCGATTCCGGAGAGGGAGCCTGAGAAACGGCTACCACATCCAAGGAAGGCAGCAGGCGCGCAAATTACCCACTCCCGGCACGGGGAGGTAGTGACGAAAAATAACGATACGGGACTCATCCGAGGCCCCGTAATCGGAATGAGTACACTTTAAATCCTTTAACGAGTATCTATTGGAGGGCAGGTCTGGTGCCAGCAGCCGCGGTAATTCCAGCTCCAATAGCGTATATTAAAGTTGTTGCGGTTAAAAAGCTCGTAGTTGGATTTGTGTCCCACGCTGTTGGTTCACCGCCCGTCGGTGTTTAACTGGCATGTATCGTGGGACGTCCTGCCGGTGGGGCGAGCTGAAGGCGTGCGACCGCCTCGTGCGTGCTCGTGCGTCCCGAGGCGGACCCCGTTGAAATCCTACCAGGGTGCTCTTTATTGAGTGTCTCGGTGGGCCGGCACGTTTACTTTGAACAAATTAGAGTGCTTAAAGCAGGCAAGCCCGCCTGAA
>NW_025729241.1:35000-37500 GCF_021461385.2 Schistocerca piceifrons
TACAATATGTAAGCACCAGCATGGAACAACATCCAGTGCATCTTCTCCGCCACATTACACAATCCACACTATCACAACCAGACCAGGAGGTCCGTGCGGAAAATACAATATCCCAGCCTTTCGACATCCACCATTGCGCAGACCAGGCACCAACACCCACACATGTCCTATACAACGGTGCACCCAACATCACAATAGTACCTCCTGTCACAGCGCACAAACAATGACATGAGTCAAAGACACAGGTCTCACACAAGCATAGAATTGGAGCGCCGCCTCTAATAAGCCAAAGGTGCATCCTGACGTGACAAATCTGATCATGTCACAAGCATTCACTTACTATAATCACTATCAACGAACCTGCCGCCCCCGCCCCCCCCCCCCCCCTACACCTTTCCGTACAACAACGTGTAACCTAACCTAACCTAACCTAACCTATGTTGTACCTTAACCTAACCTATGTTGTACCTTAACCTAACCTATGTTGTACCTTAACCTAACCTATGTTGTACCTTAACCTAACCTATGTTGTACCTTAACCTAACCTATGTTGTACCTTAACCTAACCCATGTTGTACCTTAACCTAACCCATGTTGTACCTTAACCTAACCCATGTTGTACCTTAACCTAACCCATGTTGTACCTTAACCTAACCCATGTTGTACCTTAACCTAACCCATGTTGTACCTTAACCTAACCCATGTTGTGCCTCAACCTAACCCATGTTGTGCCTCAACCTAACCCATGTTGTGCCTCAACCTAACCCATGTTGTGCCTTAACCTAACCCATGTTGTGCCTCAACCTAACCCATGTTGTGCCTTAACCTAACCCATGTTGTGCCTTAACCTAACCCATGTTGTGCCTTAACCTAACCCATGTTGTGCCTTAACCTAACCCATGTTGTGCCTTAACCTAACCCATGTTGTGCCTTAACCTAACCCATGTTGTGCCTTAACCTAACCCATGTTGTGCCTTAACCTAACCCATGTTGTCGCCTTAACGTAACCCACGTTGTCGCCTAAACCTGCTCTGTAATTGTTATACGACTCGTTCAATTACTGTAGTGTTGCCCACCCGCAACCCTCGCAATATAGTTCGCTACTCGCACTGCCCGCACCCCTGTGTATCGCTTCATGTTAAACACCTTGCAAGTCTTGCTCACTTTCCACATGCTCCTGCTGTACACTGTAATGTGGATGGCAGCAGGACGTACATGCCGCCCCTCCCCACGTCCCCACCTTGCCCCCTGCCTTCGCAAGCTGGTTGGTGAGAAGTTTGCATGTTCAATGCCCTTCGCATGCGACGTACTCAGGCTACGTTGTGGTGCGGCCTGTGTCAACTGTCCGCTGATGTCGTACGCGTGAACCACAATCTGTACTGCACATTCGTCCTTATGTACTGAATGATACATCGTGGCACATGTGTGACCGCACAACGACTGCGCCCAAAAACGGCGGACCATACAGTGCAAATATTGTGCACGCAGCTACGTGTCGTCTCCCTATGAGAGCTGGATTGCAGTGTGGTACGCCATAGAGACGTGTGGGAGGAACGGACGCCGTGGATGGCGATCAGCATGAGCTGTCTGTTGATGTATTCGGACCTAGTCGTCTCTCCTCACACACCGTGATGGCATGGTGCACCGCGTTCCATATCTGCGACATGCTACAGAGGCCGGTTGACAGTCGTTCGAGCAATGGACATCGCATACGTACGGGGGCCACCTTCCACGTATTGTCTAGGCGTGCACATTTTGTTGCGTGTATGTGGGCAGACGTAGTGTGGCGTGACACCTGACACAGGCATGCAATAATCGTTGAAGTTGCAAATGGCGATGGACGCCTGCGTTTTCTGGTGAAGTTACGCAAATGAACAAATGGTAACCTGTTGTGGTGCGGTTGTTCTCGCTAGGGGTGAATCGGTGATGGCGACGATAGGTTGAGGTACTAACCGGTTGTTCCAGCGATACCCACCATGCCGACGAAACTGAACGGCATCTGGGTGTGAAGCGATACGCGGCGGTGGCTGGGTGGGACCGTCCCCGGCCGGTGAGGGGGCGCCTCCCGGCGTGCTGGCCGCGCGGTGCGTGGGCGCACGCGCTACAGCCGGCTGGTGGGGGCGGCCAGTGGCAGGCGCGCCGGCCGACGGACGCGGCAGGCGTCGCAGCTGCGCGCCGGCGCACCCTGCGCGCGGCGCCGTGCGGCCAAAGTAGGTCCTCGCGGGCCCGGTGCGAAGCGCGGTGGACATCTTCAGTGTGCTGGTCCGATTGAGGACTGTGTGCGTTGAGGATGCGCCGCCGCCCGGCGCTCGGCGCCGCGACGCCGTCTGCTGCTCGGTCGCCCCAGCGGTTCTCGCTGGTGGTTTGTATCGCAGCTGTGCGGATGTGTTGGCGCGTGCGCTGTGCTGGGAGAGTTCGCTTCGGCACCCAAGTGGGGCTTTTGTCCTTCTGTGGCGCTGGCGTTGGAGCTGCCGGTCACCGTAGGTGGCGCGTGTGTCTC
>NW_025729241.1:47500-50000 GCF_021461385.2 Schistocerca piceifrons
CATGTTCAATGCCCTTCGCATGCGACGTACGCAGGCTACGTTGTGGTGCGGCCTGTGTCAACTGTCCGCTGATGTCGTACGCGTGAACCACAATCTGTACTGCACATTCGTCCTTATGTACTGAATGATACATCGTGGCACATGTGTGACCGTACAACGACTGCGCCCAAAAACGGCGGACCATACAGTGCAAATATTGTGCACGCAGCTACGTGTCGTCTCCCTATGAGAGCTGGATTGCAGTGTGGTACGCCATAGAGACGTGTGGGAGGAACGGACGCCGTGGATGGCGATCAGCATGAGCTGTCTGTTGATGTATTCGGACCTAGTCGTCTCTCCTCACACACCGTGATGGCATGGTGCACCGCGTTCCATATCTGCGACATGCTACAGAGGCCGGTTGACAGTCGTTCGAGCAATGGACATCGCATACGTACGGGGGCCACCTTCCACGTATTGTCTAGGCGTGCACATTTTGTTGCGTGTATGTGGGCAGACGTAGTGTGGCGTGACACCTGACACAGGCATGCAATAATCGTTGAAGTTGCAAATGGCGATGGACGCCTACGTTTTCTGGTGAAGTTACGCAAATGAAGAAATGGTAACCTGTTGTGGTGCGGTTGTTCTCGCTAGGGGTGAATCGGTGATGGCGACGATAGGTTGAGGTACTAACCGGTTGTTCCAGCGATACCCACCATGCCGACGAAACTGAACGGCATCTGGGTGTGAAGCGATACGCGGCGGTGGCTGGGTGGGACCGTCCCCGGCCGGTGAGGGGGCGCCTCCCGGCGTGCTGGCCGCGCGGTGCGTGGGCGCACGCGCTACAGCCGGCTGGTGGGGGCGGCCAGTGGCAGGCGCGCCGGCCGACGGACGCGGCAGGCGTCGCAGCTGCGCGCCGGCGCACCCTGCGCGCGGCGCCGTGCGGCCAAAGTAGGTCCTCGCGGGCCCGGTGCGAAGCGCGGTGGACATCTTCAGTGTGCTGGTCCGATTGAGGACTGTGTGCGTTGAGGATGCGCCGCCGCCCGGCGCTCGGCGCCGCGACGCCGTCTGCTGCTCGGTCGCCCCAGCGGTTCTCGCTGGTGGTTTGTATCGCAGCTGTGCGGATGTGTTGGCGCGTGCGCTGTGCTGGGAGAGTTCGCTTCGGCACCCAAGTGGGGCTTTTGTCCTTCTGTGGCGCTGGCGTTGGAGCTGCCGGTCACCGTAGGTGGCGCGTGTTGTCTCCCGCCGGCAATGCCACGACAGCACGCTCCCGGGCCTCTGTCGGCAGCGGCAAGCTCAGTTGGGAGCACGGGTGGTCGCACCGAAAGCGTCTACTCGCCTAACTCCGGGCGATTGCGCCTCTCTCGAACCCGACCAAGTACTTGGGACGGCGCTGCGCGCCGCCGGGACCTGAGAGGGTTTCGAGGTGTATTGTGCAGGGGAGCTCAGCCTCCTCCTGTTTGCAGAATGATTGAGCGGACGCTTGCGTGTTCGCGCGGGCCCCCGGGACACACTCCCGGGCGGCCGGCTGCTCAGCTCTAGTTGACGCAGCTCCCTGGTTGATCCTGCCAGTAGTCATATGCTTGTCTCAAAGATTAAGCCATGCATGTCTCAGTACAAGCCGCATTAAGGTGAAACCGCGAATGGCTCATTAAATCAGTTATGGTTCCTTAGATCGTACCCACGTTACTTGGATAACTGTGGTAATTCTAGAGCTAATACATGCAAACAGAGTCCCGACCAGAGATGGAAGGGACGCTTTTATTAGATCAAAACCAATCGGTCGGCTCGTCCGGTCCGTTTGCCTTGGTGACTCTGAATAACTTTGGGCTGATCGCACGGTCCTCGTACCGGCGACGCATCTTTCAAATGTCTGCCTTATCAACTGTCGATGGTAGGTTCTGCGCCTACCATGGTTGTAACGGGTAACGGGGAATCAGGGTTCGATTCCGGAGAGGGAGCCTGAGAAACGGCTACCACATCCAAGGAAGGCAGCAGGCGCGCAAATTACCCACTCCCGGCACGGGGAGGTAGTGACGAAAAATAACGATACGGGACTCATCCGAGGCCCCGTAATCGGAATGAGTACACTTTAAATCCTTTAACGAGTATCTATTGGAGGGCAAGTCTGGTGCCAGCAGCCGCTGGTAATTCCAGCTCCAATAGCGTATATTAAAGTTGTTGCGGTTAAAAAGCTCGTAGTTGGATTTGTGTCCCACGCTGTTGGTTCACCGCCCGTCGGTGTTTAACTGGCATGTATCGTGGGACGTCCTGCCGGTGGGGCGAGCTGAAGGCGTGCGACCGCCTCGTGCGTGCTCGTGCGTCCCGAGGCGGACCCCGTTGAAATCCTACCAGGGTGCTCTTTATTGAGTGTCTCGGTGGGCCGGCACGTTTACTTTGAACAAATTAGAGTGCTTAAAGCAGGCAAGCCCGCCTGAATACTGTGTGCATGGAATAATGGAATAGGACCTCGGTTCTATTTTGTTGGTTTTCGGAACCCGAGGTAATGATTAATAGGGAC
>NW_025729241.1:57500-60000 GCF_021461385.2 Schistocerca piceifrons
CCTTTCGACATCCACCATTGCGCAGACCAGGCACCAACACCCACACATGTCCTATACAACGGTGCACCCAACATCACAATAGTACCTCCTGTCACAGCGCACAAACAATGACATGAGTCAAAGACACAGGTCTCACACAAGCATAGAATTGGAGCGCCGCCTCTAATAAGCCAAAGGTGCATCCTGACGTGACAAATCTGATCATGTCACAAGCATTCACTTACTATAATCACTATCAAGGAACCTGCCGCCCCCGCCCCCCCCCCCCTACACCTTTCCTTACAACAACGTGTAACCTAACCTAACCTAACCTATGTTGTACCTTAACCTAACCTATGTTGTACCTTAACCTAACCTATGTTGTACCTTAACCTAACCTATGTTGTACCTTAACCTAACCTATGTTGTACCTTAACCTAACCTATGTTGTACCTTAACCTAACCTATGTTGTACCTTAACCTAACCTATGTTGTACCTTAACCTAACCTATGTTGTACCTTAACCTAACCTATGTTGTACCTTAACCTAACCTATGTTGTACCTTAACCTAACCCATGTTGTACCTTAACCTAACCCATGTTGTACCTTAACCTAACCCATGTTGTACCTTAACCTAACCCATGTTGTACCTTAACCTAACCCATGTTGTACCTTAACCTAACCCATGTTGTACCTTAACCTAACCCATGTTGTACCTTAACCTAACCCATGTTGTACCTTAACCTAACCCATGTTGTACCTTAACCTAACCCATGTTGTGCCTTAACCTAACCCATGTTGTGCCTTAACCTAACCCATGTTGTGCCTTAACCTAACCCATGTTGTGCCTTAACCTAACCCATGTTGTGCCCTAACCTAACCCATGTTGTGCCCTAACCTAACCCATGTTGTGCCCTAACCTAACCCATGTTGTGCCCTAACCTAACCCATGTTGTCCCCTAACCTAACCCATGTTGTCCCCTAACCTAACCCATGTTGTCCCCTAACCTAACCCATGTTGTGCCCTACACGTAACCCATGTTGTGCCTTAACGTAACCCATGTTGTGCCTTAACGTAACCCATGTTGTGCCTTAACGTAACCCACGTTGTCCGCTAACGTAACCCACGTTGTCCGCTAACGTAACCCACGTTGTCGCCTAAACCTGCTCTGTAATTGTTATACGACTCGTTCAATTAGTGTAGTGTTGCCCACCCGCAACCCTCGCAATATAGTTCGCTACTCGCACTGCCCGCTCCCCTGTGTATCGCTTCATGTTAAACACCTTGCAAGTCTTGCTGACTTTCCACATGCTCCTGCTGTACACTGTAATGTGGATGGCAGCAGGACGTACATGCCGCCCCCCCCCCCCCCACCCCTCCCCACGTCCCCACGTCCCCACCTTGCCCCCTGCCTTCGCAAGCTGGTTGGTGACAAGTTTGCATGTTCAATGCCCTTCGCATGCGACGTACGCAGGCTACGTTGTGGTGCGGCCTGTGTCAACTGTCCGCTGATGTCGTACGCGTGAACCACAATCTGTACTGCACATTCGTCCTTATGTACTGAATGATACATCGTGGCACATGTGTGACCGTACAACGACTGCGCCCAAAAACGGCGGACCATACAGTGCAAATATTGTGCACGCAGCTACGTGTCGTCTCCCTATGAGAGCTGGATTGCAGTGTGGTACGCCATAGAGACGTGTGGGAGGAACGGACGCCGTGGATGGCGATCAGCATGAGCTGTGTGTTGATGTATTCGGACCTAGTCGTCTCTCCTCAAACACCGTGATAGCATGGTGCACCGCGTTCCATATCTGCGACATGCTACAGAGGCCGGTTGACAGTCGTTCGAGCAATGGACATCGCATACGTACGGGGGCCACCTTCCACGTATTGTCTAGGCGTGCACATTTTGTTGCGTGTATGTGGGCAGACGTAGTGTGGCGTGACACCTGACACAGGCATGCAATAATCGTTGAAGTTGCTAATGGCGATGGACGCCTACGTTTTCTGGTGAAGTTACGCAAATGAAGAAATGGTAACCCGTTGTGGTGCGGTTGTTCTCGCTAGGGGTGAATCGGTGATGGCGACGATAGGTTGAGGTACTAACCGGTTGTTCCAGCGATACCCACCATGCCGATGAAACTGAACGGCATCTGGGTGTGAAGCGATACGCGGTGGTGGCTGGGTGGGACCGTCCCCGGCCGGTGAGGGGGCGCCTCCCGGCGTGCTGGCCGCGCGGTGCGTGGGCGCACGCGCTACAGCCGGCTGGTGGGGGCGGCCAGTGGCAGGCGCGCCGGCCGACGGACGCGGCAGGCGTCGCAGCTGCGCGCCGGCGCACCCTGCGCGCGGCGCCGTGCGGCCAAAGTAGGTCCTCGCGGGCCCGGTGCGAAGCGCGGTGGACATCTTCAGTGTGCTGGTCCGATTGAGGACTGTGTGCGTTGAGGATGCGCCGCCGCCCGGCGCTCGGCGCCGCGACGCCGTCTGCTGCTCGGTCGCCCCAGCGGTTCTCGCTG
>NW_025729241.1:70000-72500 GCF_021461385.2 Schistocerca piceifrons
CGTAACCCACGTTGTCCGCTAACGTAACCCACGTTGTCCGCTAACGTAACCCACGTTGTCGCCTAAACCTGCTCTGTAATTGTTATACGACTCGTTCAATTAGTGTAGTGTTGCCCACCCGCAACCCTCGCAATATAGTTCGCTACTCGCACTGCCCGCTCCCCTGTGTATCGCTTCATGTTAAACACCTTGCAAGTCTTGCTGACTTTCCACATGCTCCTGCTGTACACTGTAATGTGGATGGCAGCAGGACGTACATGCCGCCCCCCCCCCCCCCACCCCTCCCCACGTCCCCACGTCCCCACCTTGCCCCCTGCCTTCGCAAGCTGGTTGGTGACAAGTTTGCATGTTCAATGCCCTTCGCATGCGACGTACGCAGGCTACGTTGTGGTGCGGCCTGTGTCAACTGTCCGCTGATGTCGTACGCGTGAACCACAATCTGTACTGCACATTCGTCCTTATGTACTGAATGATACATCGTGGCACATGTGTGACCGTACAACGACTGCGCCCAAAAACGGCGGACCATACAGTGCAAATATTGTGCACGCAGCTACGTGTCGTCTCCCTATGAGAGCTGGATTGCAGTGTGGTACGCCATAGAGACGTGTGGGAGGAACGGACGCCGTGGATGGCGATCAGCATGAGCTGTGTGTTGATGTATTCGGACCTAGTCGTCTCTCCTCAAACACCGTGATAGCATGGTGCACCGCGTTCCATATCTGCGACATGCTACAGAGGCCGGTTGACAGTCGTTCGAGCAATGGACATCGCATACGTACGGGGGCCACCTTCCACGTATTGTCTAGGCGTGCACATTTTGTTGCGTGTATGTGGGCAGACGTAGTGTGGCGTGACACCTGACACAGGCATGCAATAATCGTTGAAGTTGCTAATGGCGATGGACGCCTACGTTTTCTGGTGAAGTTACGCAAATGAAGAAATGGTAACCCGTTGTGGTGCGGTTGTTCTCGCTAGGGGTGAATCGGTGATGGCGACGATAGGTTGAGGTACTAACCGGTTGTTCCAGCGATACCCACCATGCCGATGAAACTGAACGGCATCTGGGTGTGAAGCGATACGCGGTGGTGGCTGGGTGGGACCGTCCCCGGCCGGTGAGGGGGCGCCTCCCGGCGTGCTGGCCGCGCGGTGCGTGGGCGCACGCGCTACAGCCGGCTGGTGGGGGCGGCCAGTGGCAGGCGCGCCGGCCGACGGACGCGGCAGGCGTCGCAGCTGCGCGCCGGCGCACCCTGCGCGCGGCGCCGTGCGGCCAAAGTAGGTCCTCGCGGGCCCGGTGCGAAGCGCGGTGGACATCTTCAGTGTGCTGGTCCGATTGAGGACTGTGTGCGTTGAGGATGCGCCGCCGCCCGGCGCTCGGCGCCGCGACGCCGTCTGCTGCTCGGTCGCCCCAGCGGTTCTCGCTGGTGGTTTGTATCGCAGCTGTGCGGATGTGTTGGCGCGTGCGCTGTGCTGGGAGAGTTCGCTTCGGCACCCAAGTGGGGCTTTTGTCCTTCTGTGGCGCTGGCGTTGGAGCTGCCGGTCACCGTAGGTGGCGCGTGTTGTCTCCCGCCGGCAATGCCACGACAGCACGCTCCCGGGCCTCTGTCGGCAGCGGCAAGCTCAGTTGGGAGCACGGGTGGTCGCACCGAAAGCGTCTACTCGCCTAACTCCGGGCGATTGCGCCTCTCTCGAACCCGACCAAGTACTTGGGACGGCGCTGCGCGCCGCCGGGACCTGAGAGGGTTTCGAGGTGTATTGTGCAGGGGAGCTCAGCCTCCTCCTGTTTGCAGAATGATTGAGCGGACGCTTGCGTGTTCGCGCGGGCCCCCGGGACACACTCCCGGGCGGCCGGCTGCTCAGCTCTAGTTGGCGCAGCTCCCTGGTTGATCCTGCCAGTAGTCATATGCTTGTCTCAAAGATTAAGCCATGCATGTCTCAGTACAAGCCGCATTAAGGTGAAACCGCGAATGGCTCATTAAATCAGTTATGGTTCCTTAGATCGTACCCACGTTACTTGGATAACTGTGGTAATTCTAGAGCTAATACATGCAAACAGAGTCCCGACCAGAGATGGAAGGGACGCTTTTATTAGATCAAAACCAATCGGTCGGCTCGTCCGGTCCGTTTGCCTTGGTGACTCTGAATAACTTTGGGCTGATCGCACGGTCCTCGTACCGGCGACGCATCTTTCAAATGTCTGCCTTATCAACTGTCGATGGTAGGTTCTGCGCCTACCATGGTTGTAACGGGTAACGGGGAATCAGGGTTCGATTCCGGAGAGGGAGCCTGAGAAACGGCTACCACATCCAAGGAAGGCAGCAGGCGCGCAAATTACCCACTCCCGGCACGGGGAGGTAGTGACGAAAAATAACGATACGGGACTCATCCGAGGCCCCGTAATCGGAATGAGTACACTTTAAATCCTTTAACGAGTATCTATTGGAGGGCAAGTCTGGTGCCAGCAGCCGCGGTAATTCCAGCTCCAATAGCGTATATTAAA
>NW_025729241.1:80000-85000 GCF_021461385.2 Schistocerca piceifrons
ACTGCATGGGGAGAGTCTTTGTCACTAATGTACACAGATGGAACATTTTGGACTGGAACCAGATTACCCGTACACACGGCGCTGATTAGTAATCAATGCAGAGCCATCAAACTACAGCAAATATACACAACTGTCCGTATACATGCTGAAAGAGTCTGCCCACAATGGGAACCACACGTCAGCCAGACACTCTGATCACGCACCACTCTCTGCTTCTAACGGGCGCACATACAATATGTAAGCACCAGCATGGAACAACATCCAGTGCATCTTCTCCGCCACATTACACAATCCACACTATCACAACCAGACCAGGAGGTCCATGCGGAAAATACAATATCCCAGCCTTTCGACATCCACCATTGCGCAGACCAGGCACCAACACCCACACATGTCCTATACAACGGTGCACCCAACATCACAATAGTACCTCCTGTCACAGCGCACAAACAATGACATGAGTCAAAGACACAGGTCTCACACAAGCATAGAATTGGAGCGCCGCCTCTAATAAGCCAAAGGTGCATCCTGACGTGACAAATCTGATCATGTCACAAGCATTCACTTACTATAATCACTATCAAGGAACCTGCCGCCCCCGCCCCCCCCCCCTACACCTTTCCTTACAACAACGTGTAACCTAACCTAACCTAACCTATGTTGTACCTTAACCTAACCTATGTTGTACCTTAACCTAACCTATGTTGTACCTTAACCTAACCTATGTTGTACCTTAACCTAACCTATGTTGTACCTTAACCTAACCTATGTTGTACCTTAACCTAACCTATGTTGTACCTTAACCTAACCTATGTTGTACCTTAACCTAACCTATGTTGTACCTTAACCTAACCTATGTTGTACCTTAACCTAACCTATGTTGTACCTTAACCTAACCCATGTTGTACCTTAACCTAACCCATGTTGTACCTTAACCTAACCCATGTTGTACCTTAACCTAACCCATGTTGTACCTTAACCTAACCCATGTTGTACCTTAACCTAACCCATGTTGTACCTTAACCTAACCCATGTTGTACCTTAACCTAACCCATGTTGTACCTTAACCTAACCCATGTTGTACCTTAACCTAACCCATGTTGTGCCTTAACCTAACCCATGTTGTGCCTTAACCTAACCCATGTTGTGCCTTAACCTAACCCATGTTGTGCCTTAACCTAACCCATGTTGTGCCCTAACCTAACCCATGTTGTGCCCTAACCTAACCCATGTTGTGCCCTAACCTAACCCATGTTGTGCCCTAACCTAACCCATGTTGTCCCCTAACCTAACCCATGTTGTCCCCTAACCTAACCCATGTTGTCCCCTAACCTAACCCATGTTGTGCCCTAACGTAACCCATGTTGTGCCTTAACGTAACCCATGTTGTGCCTTAACGTAACCCATGTTGTGCCTTAACGTAACCCACGTTGTCCGCTAACGTAACCCACGTTGTCCGCTAACGTAACCCACGTTGTCGCCTAAACCTGCTCTGTAATTGTTATACGACTCGTTCAATTAGTGTAGTGTTGCCCACCCGCAACCCTCGCAATATAGTTCGCTACTCGCACTGCCCGCTCCCCTGTGTATCGCTTCATGTTAAACACCTTGCAAGTCTTGCTGACTTTCCACATGCTCCTGCTGTACACTGTAATGTGGATGGCAGCAGGACGTACATGCCGCCCCCCCCCCCCCCACCCCTCCCCACGTCCCCACGTCCCCACCTTGCCCCCTGCCTTCGCAAGCTGGTTGGTGACAAGTTTGCATGTTCAATGCCCTTCGCATGCGACGTACGCAGGCTACGTTGTGGTGCGGCCTGTGTCAACTGTCCGCTGATGTCGTACGCGTGAACCACAATCTGTACTGCACATTCGTCCTTATGTACTGAATGATACATCGTGGCACATGTGTGACCGTACAACGACTGCGCCCAAAAACGGCGGACCATACAGTGCAAATATTGTGCACGCAGCTACGTGTCGTCTCCCTATGAGAGCTGGATTGCAGTGTGGTACGCCATAGAGACGTGTGGGAGGAACGGACGCCGTGGATGGCGATCAGCATGAGCTGTGTGTTGATGTATTCGGACCTAGTCGTCTCTCCTCAAACACCGTGATAGCATGGTGCACCGCGTTCCATATCTGCGACATGCTACAGAGGCCGGTTGACAGTCGTTCGAGCAATGGACATCGCATACGTACGGGGGCCACCTTCCACGTATTGTCTAGGCGTGCACATTTTGTTGCGTGTATGTGGGCAGACGTAGTGTGGCGTGACACCTGACACAGGCATGCAATAATCGTTGAAGTTGCTAATGGCGATGGACGCCTACGTTTTCTGGTGAAGTTACGCAAATGAAGAAATGGTAACCCGTTGTGGTGCGGTTGTTCTCGCTAGGGGTGAATCGGTGATGGCGACGATAGGTTGAGGTACTAACCGGTTGTTCCAGCGATACCCACCATGCCGATGAAACTGAACGGCATCTGGGTGTGAAGCGATACGCGGTGGTGGCTGGGTGGGACCGTCCCCGGCCGGTGAGGGGGCGCCTCCCGGCGTGCTGGCCGCGCGGTGCGTGGGCGCACGCGCTACAGCCGGCTGGTGGGGGCGGCCAGTGGCAGGCGCGCCGGCCGACGGACGCGGCAGGCGTCGCAGCTGCGCGCCGGCGCACCCTGCGCGCGGCGCCGTGCGGCCAAAGTAGGTCCTCGCGGGCCCGGTGCGAAGCGCGGTGGACATCTTCAGTGTGCTGGTCCGATTGAGGACTGTGTGCGTTGAGGATGCGCCGCCGCCCGGCGCTCGGCGCCGCGACGCCGTCTGCTGCTCGGTCGCCCCAGCGGTTCTCGCTGGTGGTTTGTATCGCAGCTGTGCGGATGTGTTGGCGCGTGCGCTGTGCTGGGAGAGTTCGCTTCGGCACCCAAGTGGGGCTTTTGTCCTTCTGTGGCGCTGGCGTTGGAGCTGCCGGTCACCGTAGGTGGCGCGTGTTGTCTCCCGCCGGCAATGCCACGACAGCACGCTCCCGGGCCTCTGTCGGCAGCGGCAAGCTCAGTTGGGAGCACGGGTGGTCGCACCGAAAGCGTCTACTCGCCTAACTCCGGGCGATTGCGCCTCTCTCGAACCCGACCAAGTACTTGGGACGGCGCTGCGCGCCGCCGGGACCTGAGAGGGTTTCGAGGTGTATTGTGCAGGGGAGCTCAGCCTCCTCCTGTTTGCAGAATGATTGAGCGGACGCTTGCGTGTTCGCGCGGGCCCCCGGGACACACTCCCGGGCGGCCGGCTGCTCAGCTCTAGTTGGCGCAGCTCCCTGGTTGATCCTGCCAGTAGTCATATGCTTGTCTCAAAGATTAAGCCATGCATGTCTCAGTACAAGCCGCATTAAGGTGAAACCGCGAATGGCTCATTAAATCAGTTATGGTTCCTTAGATCGTACCCACGTTACTTGGATAACTGTGGTAATTCTAGAGCTAATACATGCAAACAGAGTCCCGACCAGAGATGGAAGGGACGCTTTTATTAGATCAAAACCAATCGGTCGGCTCGTCCGGTCCGTTTGCCTTGGTGACTCTGAATAACTTTGGGCTGATCGCACGGTCCTCGTACCGGCGACGCATCTTTCAAATGTCTGCCTTATCAACTGTCGATGGTAGGTTCTGCGCCTACCATGGTTGTAACGGGTAACGGGGAATCAGGGTTCGATTCCGGAGAGGGAGCCTGAGAAACGGCTACCACATCCAAGGAAGGCAGCAGGCGCGCAAATTACCCACTCCCGGCACGGGGAGGTAGTGACGAAAAATAACGATACGGGACTCATCCGAGGCCCCGTAATCGGAATGAGTACACTTTAAATCCTTTAACGAGTATCTATTGGAGGGCAAGTCTGGTGCCAGCAGCCGCGGTAATTCCAGCTCCAATAGCGTATATTAAAGTTGTTGCGGTTAAAAAGCTCGTAGTTGGATTTGTGTCCCACGCTGTTGGTTCACCGCCCGTCGGTGTTTAACTGGCATGTATCGTGGGACGTCCTGCCGGTGGGGCGAGCCGAAGGCGTGCGACCGCCTCGTGCGTGCTCGTGCGTCCCGAGGCGGACCCCGTTGAAATCCTACCAGGGTGCTCTTTATTGAGTGTCTCGGTGGGCCGGCACGTTTACTTTGAACAAATTAGAGTGCTTAAAGCAGGCAAGCCCGCCTGAATACTGTGTGCATGGAATAATGGAATAGGACCTCGGTTCTATTTTGTTGGTTTTCGGAACCCGAGGTAATGATTAATAGGGACAGGCGGGGGCATTCGTATTGCGACGTTAGAGGTGAAATTCTTGGATCGTCGCAAGACGAACAGAAGCGAAAGCATTTGCCAAGTATGTTTTCATTAATCAAGAACGAAAGTTAGAGGTTCGAAGGCGATCAGATACCGCCCTAGTTCTAACCATAAACGATGCCAGCCAGCGATCCGCCGCGCAGTTCCTCCGATGACTCGGCGGGCAGCCTCCGGGAAACCAAAGCTTTTGGGTTCCGGGGGAAGTATGGTTGCAAAGCTGAAACTTAAAGGAATTGACGGAAGGGCACCACCAGGAGTGGAGCCTGCGGCTTAATTTGACTCAACACGGGAAACCTCACCAGGCCCGGACACCGGAAGGATTGACAGATTGATAGCTCTTTCTTGATTCGGTGGGTGGTGGTGCATGGCCGTTCTTAGTTGGTGGAGCGATTTGTCTGGTTAATTCCGATAACGAACGAGACTCTAGCCTGCTAACTAGTCGCGTGACATCCTTCGTGCTGTCAGCGATTACTTTTCTTCTTAGAGGGACAGGCGGCTTCTAGCCGCACGAGATTGAGCAATAACAGGTCTGTGATGCCCTTAGATGTTCTGGGCCGCACGCGCGCTACACTGAAGGAATCAGCGTGTCTTCCTAGGCCGAAAGGTCGGGGTAACCCGCTGAACCTCCTTCGTGCTAGGGATTGGGGCTTGCAATTGTTCCCCATGAACGAGGAATTCCCAGTAAGCGCGAGTCA
>NW_025729241.1:92500-95000 GCF_021461385.2 Schistocerca piceifrons
CATGTTGTACCTTAACCTAACCCATGTTGTACCTTAACCTAACCCATGTTGTGCCTTAACCTAACCCATGTTGTGCCTTAACCTAACCCATGTTGTGCCTTAACCTAACCCATGTTGTGCCTTAACCTAACCCATGTTGTGCCCTAACCTAACCCATGTTGTGCCCTAACCTAACCCATGTTGTGCCCTAACCTAACCCATGTTGTGCCCTAACCTAACCCATGTTGTGCCCCTAACCTAACCCATGTTGTCCCCTAACCTAACCCATGTTGTCCCCTAACCTAACCCATGTTGTCCCCTAACCTAACCCATGTTGTGCCCTAACGTAACCCATGTTGTGCCTTAACGTAACCCATGTTGTGCCTTAACGTAACCCATGTTGTGCCTTAACGTAACCCACGTTGTCCGCTAACGTAACCCACGTTGTCCGCTAACGTAACCCACGTTGTCGCCTAAACCTGCTCTGTAATTGTTATACGACTCGTTCAATTAGTGTAGTGTTGCCCACCCGCAACCCTCGCAATATAGTTCGCTACTCGCACTGCCCGCTCCCCTGTGTATCGCTTCATGTTAAACACCTTGCAAGTCTTGCTGACTTTCCACATGCTCCTGCTGTACACTGTAATGTGGATGGCAGCAGGACGTACATGCCGCCCCCCCTCCCCCCCCCACCCCTCCCCACGTCCCCACGTCCCCACCTTGCCCCCTGCCTTCGCAAGCTGGTTGGTGACAAGTTTGCATGTTCAATGCCCTTCGCATGCGACGTACGCAGGCTACGTTGTGGTGCGGCCTGTGTCAACTGTCCGCTGATGTCGTACGCGTGAACCACAATCTGTACTGCACATTCGTCCTTATGTACTGAATGATACATCGTGGCACATGTGTGACCGTACAACGACTGCGCCCAAAAACGGCGGACCATACAGTGCAAATATTGTGCACGCAGCTACGTGTCGTCTCCCTATGAGAGCTGGATTGCAGTGTGGTACGCCATAGAGACGTGTGGGAGGAACGGACGCCGTGGATGGCGATCAGCATGAGCTGTGTGTTGATGTATTCGGACCTAGTCGTCTCTCCTCAAACACCGTGATAGCATGGTGCACCGCGTTCCATATCTGCGACATGCTACAGAGGCCGGTTGACAGTCGTTCGAGCAATGGACATCGCATACGTACGGGGGCCACCTTCCACGTATTGTCTAGGCGTGCACATTTTGTTGCGTGTATGTGGGCAGACGTAGTGTGGCGTGACACCTGACACAGGCATGCAATAATCGTTGAAGTTGCTAATGGCGATGGACGCCTACGTTTTCTGGTGAAGTTACGCAAATGAAGAAATGGTAACCCGTTGTGGTGCGGTTGTTCTCGCTAGGGGTGAATCGGTGATGGCGACGATAGGTTGAGGTACTAACCGGTTGTTCCAGCGATACCCACCATGCCGATGAAACTGAACGGCATCTGGGTGTGAAGCGATACGCGGTGGTGGCTGGGTGGGACCGTCCCCGGCCGGTGAGGGGGCGCCTCCCGGCGTGCTGGCCGCGCGGTGCGTGGGCGCACGCGCTACAGCCGGCTGGTGGGGGCGGCCAGTGGCAGGCGCGCCGGCCGACGGACGCGGCAGGCGTCGCAGCTGCGCGCCGGCGCACCCTGCGCGCGGCGCCGTGCGGCCAAAGTAGGTCCTCGCGGGCCCGGTGCGAAGCGCGGTGGACATCTTCAGTGTGCTGGTCCGATTGAGGACTGTGTGCGTTGAGGATGCGCCGCCGCCCGGCGCTCGGCGCCGCGACGCCGTCTGCTGCTCGGTCGCCCCAGCGGTTCTCGCTGGTGGTTTGTATCGCAGCTGTGCGGATGTGTTGGCGCGTGCGCTGTGCTGGGAGAGTTCGCTTCGGCACCCAAGTGGGGCTTTTGTCCTTCTGTGGCGCTGGCGTTGGAGCTGCCGGTCACCGTAGGTGGCGCGTGTTGTCTCCCGCCGGCAATGCCACGACAGCACGCTCCCGGGCCTCTGTCGGCAGCGGCAAGCTCAGTTGGGAGCACGGGTGGTCGCACCGAAAGCGTCTACTCGCCTAACTCCGGGCGATTGCGCCTCTCTCGAACCCGACCAAGTACTTGGGACGGCGCTGCGCGCCGCCGGGACCTGAGAGGGTTTCGAGGTGTATTGTGCAGGGGAGCTCAGCCTCCTCCTGTTTGCAGAATGATTGAGCGGACGCTTGCGTGTTCGCGCGGGCCCCCGGGACACACTCCCGGGCGGCCGGCTGCTCAGCTCTAGTTGGCGCAGCTCCCTGGTTGATCCTGCCAGTAGTCATATGCTTGTCTCAAAGATTAAGCCATGCATGTCTCAGTACAAGCCGCATTAAGGTGAAACCGCGAATGGCTCATTAAATCAGTTATGGTTCCTTAGATCGTACCCACGTTACTTGGATAACTGTGGTAATTCTAGAGCTAATACATGCAAACAGAGTCCCGACCAGAGATGGAAGGGACGCTTTTATTAGATCAAAACCAATCGG
>NW_025729241.1:102500-104199 GCF_021461385.2 Schistocerca piceifrons
TGTCGACCATAGCACCCAATCTCCAGTGGCTCTGCCGCACGAAGCCGTGGACCGGCAATGACTCCACCCGCACCCGTTCGTGCACCACCCCAACCGCCAAACTCGCACCTCCAGCGGATGAACGGCGGAAGTTTCCCGCACTCGTAAAGTGCAATCCACCCCTATAACTTGCGTTTCATGAAGAGTTATTTCCAATATGCGACATTCCCGCTGTCCCTATACATGAGCCGCGACCTGTACCACTTACGAGCGAGAGACGCGATCGCGTTGCTCACTGTACGGCGTCCGATACCGAGCCATCAGCATGTCGGTCCCCATGCGCGTTGCACTCGCACTCGCAGTCGCAAAAACGTGGGGCAAATATATTACGCGGAAGAGCTATAACAGACCGAGCCCCACTGCATGGGGAGAGTCTTTGTCACTAATGTACACAGATGGAACATTTTGGACTGGAACCAGATTACCCGTACACACGGCGCTGATTAGTAATCAATGCAGAGCCATCAAACTACAGCAAATATACACAACTGTCCGTATACATGCTGAAAGAGTCTGCCCACAATGGGAACCACACGTCAGCCAGACACTCTGATCACGCACCACTCTCTGCTTCTAACGGGCGCACATACAATATGTAAGCACCAGCATGGAACAACATCCAGTGCATCTTCTCCGCCACATTACACAATCCACACTATCACAACCAGACCAGGAGGTCCATGCGGAAAATACAATATCCCAGCCTTTCGACATCCACCATTGCGCAGACCAGGCACCAACACCCACACATGTCCTATACAACGGTGCACCCAACATCACAATAGTACCTCCTGTCACAGCGCACAAACAATGACATGAGTCAAAGACACAGGTCTCACACAAGCATAGAATTGGAGCGCCGCCTCTAATAAGCCAAAGGTGCATCCTGACGTGACAAATCTGATCATGTCACAAGCATTCACTTACTATAATCACTATCAAGGAACCTGCCGCCCCCGCCCCCCCCCCCTACACCTTTCCTTACAACAACGTGTAACCTAACCTAACCTAACCTATGTTGTACCTTAACCTAACCTATGTTGTACCTTAACCTAACCTATGTTGTACCTTAACCTAACCTATGTTGTACCTTAACCTAACCTATGTTGTACCTTAACCTAACCTATGTTGTACCTTAACCTAACCTATGTTGTACCTTAACCTAACCTATGTTGTACCTTAACCTAACCTATGTTGTACCTTAACCTAACCTATGTTGTACCTTAACCTAACCTATGTTGTACCTTAACCTAACCCATGTTGTACCTTAACCTAACCCATGTTGTACCTTAACCTAACCCATGTTGTACCTTAACCTAACCCATGTTGTACCTTAACCTAACCCATGTTGTACCTTAACCTAACCCATGTTGTACCTTAACCTAACCCATGTTGTACCTTAACCTAACCCATGTTGTACCTTAACCTAACCCATGTTGTACCTTAACCTAACCCATGTTGTGCCTTAACCTAACCCATGTTGTGCCTTAACCTAACCCATGTTGTGCCTTAACCTAACCCATGTTGTGCCTTAACCTAACCCATGTTGTGCCCTAACCTAACCCATGTTGTGCCCTAACCTAACCCATGTTGTGCCCTAACCTAACCCATGTTGTGCCCTAACCTAACCCATGTTGTCCCCTAACCTAACCCATGTTGT
>NW_025729242.1:0-2500 GCF_021461385.2 Schistocerca piceifrons
GCGCCGCGCGCAGGGTGCGCCGGCGCGCAGCTGCGACGCCTGCCGCGTCCGTCGGCCGGCGCGCCTGCCACTGGCCGCCCCCACCAGCCGGCTGTAGCGCGTGCGCCCACGCACCGCGCGGCCAGCACGCCGGGAGGCGCCCCCTCACCGGCCGGGGACGGTCCCACCCAGCCACCACCGCGTATCGCTTCACACCCAGATGCCGTTCAGTTTCATCGGCATGGTGGGTATCGCTGGAACAACCGGTTAGTACCTCAACCTATCGTCGCCATCACCGATTCACCCCTAGCGAGAACAACCGCACCACAACGGGTTACCATTTCTTCATTTGCGTAACTTCACCAGAAAACGTAGGCGTCCATCGCCATTAGCAACTTCAACGATTATTGCATGCCTGTGTCAGGTGTCACGCCACACTACGTCTGCCCACATACACGCAACAAAATGTGCACGCCTAGACAATACGTGGAAGGTGGCCCCCGTACGTATGCGATGTCCATTGCTCGAACGACTGTCAACCGGCCTCTGTAGCATGTCGCAGATATGGAACGCGGTGCACCATGCTATCACGGTGTTTGAGGAGAGACGACTAGGTCCGAATACATCAACACACAGCTCATGCTGATCGCCATCCACGGCGTCCGTTCCTCCCACACGTCTCTATGGCGTACCACACTGCAATCCAGCTCTCATAGGGAGACGACACGTAGCTGCGTGCACAATATTTGCACTGTATGGTCCGCCGTTTTTGGGCGCAGTCGTTGTACGGTCACACATGTGCCACGATGTATCATTCAGTACATAAGGACGAATGTGCAGTACAGATTGTGGTTCACGCGTACGACATCAGCGGACAGTTGACACAGGCCGCACCACAACGTAGCCTGCGTACGTCGCATGCGAAGGGCATTGAACATGCAAACTTGTCACCAACCAGCTTGCGAAGGCAGGGGGCAAGGTGGGGACGTGGGGACGTGGGGAGGGGTGGGGGGGGGGGGGGGCGGCATGTACGTCCTGCTGCCATCCACATTACAGTGTACAGCAGGAGCATGTGGAAAGTCAGCAAGACTTGCAAGGTGTTTAACATGAAGCGATACACAGGGGAGCGGGCAGTGCGAGTAGCGAACTATATTGCGAGGGTTGCGGGTGGGCAACACTACACTAATTGAACGAGTCGTATAACAATTACAGAGCAGGTTTAGGCGACAACGTGGGTTACGTTAGCGGACAACGTGGGTTACGTTAGCGGACAACGTGGGTTACGTTAAGGCACAACATGGGTTACGTTAAGGCACAACATGGGTTACGTTAAGGCACAACATGGGTTACGTTAGGGCACAACATGGGTTAGGTTAGGGGACAACATGGGTTAGGTTAGGGGACAACATGGGTTAGGTTAGGGGACAACATGGGTTAGGTTAGGGCACAACATGGGTTAGGTTAGGGCACAACATGGGTTAGGTTAGGGCACAACATGGGTTAGGTTAGGGCACAACATGGGTTAGGTTAAGGCACAACATGGGTTAGGTTAAGGCACAACATGGGTTAGGTTAAGGCACAACATGGGTTAGGTTAAGGCACAACATGGGTTAGGTTAAGGTACAACATGGGTTAGGTTAAGGTACAACATGGGTTAGGTTAAGGTACAACATGGGTTAGGTTAAGGTACAACATGGGTTAGGTTAAGGTACAACATGGGTTAGGTTAAGGTACAACATGGGTTAGGTTAAGGTACAACATGGGTTAGGTTAAGGTACAACATGGGTTAGGTTAAGGTACAACATGGGTTAGGTTAAGGTACAACATAGGTTAGGTTAAGGTACAACATAGGTTAGGTTAAGGTACAACATAGGTTAGGTTAAGGTACAACATAGGTTAGGTTAAGGTACAACATAGGTTAGGTTAAGGTACAACATAGGTTAGGTTAAGGTACAACATAGGTTAGGTTAAGGTACAACATAGGTTAGGTTAAGGTACAACATAGGTTAGGTTAAGGTACAACATAGGTTAGGTAAGGTACAACATAGGTTAGGTTAAGGTACAACATAGGTTAGGTTAGGTTAGGTTACACGTTGTTGTAAGGAAAGGTGTAGGGGGGGGGGGCGGGGGCGGCAGGTTCCTTGATAGTGATTATAGTAAGTGAATGCTTGTGACATGATCAGATTTGTCACGTCAGGATGCACCTTTGGCTTATTAGAGGCGGCGCTCCAATTCTATGCTTGTGTGAGACCTGTGTCTTTGACTCATGTCATTGTTTGTGCGCTGTGACAGGAGGTACTATTGTGATGTTGGGTGCACCGTTGTATAGGACATGTGTGGGTGTTGGTGCCTGGTCTGCGCAATGGTGGATGTCGAAAGGCTGGGATATTGTATTTTCCGCATGGACCTCCTGGTCTGGTTGTGATAGTGTGGATTGTGTAATGTGGCGGAGAAGATGCACTGGATGTTGTTCCATGCTGGTGCTTACATATTGTATGTGCGCCCGTTAGAAGCAGAGAGT
>NW_025729242.1:10000-12500 GCF_021461385.2 Schistocerca piceifrons
GCCGGCCCACCGAGACACTCAATAAAGAGCACCCTGGTAGGATTTCAACGGGGTCCGCCTCGGGACGCACGAGCACGCACGAGGCGGTCGCACGCCTTCGGCTCGCCCCACCGGCAGGACGTCCCACGATACATGCCAGTTAAACACCGACGGGCGGTGAACCAACAGCGTGGGACACAAATCCAACTACGAGCTTTTTAACCGCAACAACTTTAATATACGCTATTGGAGCTGGAATTACCGCGGCTGCTGGCACCAGACTTGCCCTCCAATAGATACTCGTTAAAGGATTTAAAGTGTACTCATTCCGATTACGGGGCCTCGGATGAGTCCCGTATCGTTATTTTTCGTCACTACCTCCCCGTGCCGGGAGTGGGTAATTTGCGCGCCTGCTGCCTTCCTTGGATGTGGTAGCCGTTTCTCAGGCTCCCTCTCCGGAATCGAACCCTGATTCCCCGTTACCCGTTACAACCATGGTAGGCGCAGAACCTACCATCGACAGTTGATAAGGCAGACATTTGAAAGATGCGTCGCCGGTACGAGGACCGTGCGATCAGCCCAAAGTTATTCAGAGTCACCAAGGCAAACGGACCGGACGAGCCGACCGATTGGTTTTGATCTAATAAAAGCGTCCCTTCCATCTCTGGTCGGGACTCTGTTTGCATGTATTAGCTCTAGAATTACCACAGTTATCCAAGTAACGTGGGTACGATCTAAGGAACCATAACTGATTTAATGAGCCATTCGCGGTTTCACCTTAATGCGGCTTGTACTGAGACATGCATGGCTTAATCTTTGAGACAAGCATATGACTACTGGCAGGATCAACCAGGGAGCTGCGCCAACTAGAGCTGAGCAGCCGGCCGCCCGGGAGTGTGTCCCGGGGGCCCGCGCGAACACGCAAGCGTCCGCTCAATCATTCTGCAAACAGGAGGAGGCTGAGCTCCCCTGCACAATACACCTCGAAACCCTCTCAGGTCCCGGCGGCGCGCAGCGCCGTCCCAAGTACTTGGTCGGGTTCGAGAGAGGCGCAATCGCCCGGAGTTAGGCGAGTAGACGCTTTCGGTGCGACCACCCGTGCTCCCAACTGAGCTTGCCGCTGCCGACAGAGGCCCGGGAGCGTGCTGTCGTGGCATTGCCGGCGGGAGACAACACGCGCCACCTACGGTGACCGGCAGCTCCAACGCCAGCGCCACAGAAGGACAAAAGCCCCACTTGGGTGCCGAAGCGAACTCTCCCAGCACAGCGCACGCGCCAACACATCCGCACAGCTGCGATACAAACCACCAGCGAGAACCGCTGGGGCGACCGAGCAGCAGACGGCGTCGCGGCGCCGAGCGCCGGGCGGCGGCGCATCCTCAACGCACACAGTCCTCAATCGGACCAGCACACTGAAGATGTCCACCGCGCTTCGCACCGGGCCCGCGAGGACCTACTTTGGCCGCACGGCGCCGCGCGCAGGGTGCGCCGGCGCGCAGCTGCGACGCCTGCCGCGTCCGTCGGCCGGCGCGCCTGCCACTGGCCGCCCCCACCAGCCGGCTGTAGCGCGTGCGCCCACGCACCGCGCGGCCAGCACGCCGGGAGGCGCCCCCTCACCGGCCGGGGACGGTCCCACCCAGCCACCACCGCGTATCGCTTCACACCCAGATGCCGTTCAGTTTCATCGGCATGGTGGGTATCGCTGGAACAACCGGTTAGTACCTCAACCTATCGTCGCCATCACCGATTCACCCCTAGCGAGAACAACCGCACCACAACGGGTTACCATTTCTTCATTTGCGTAACTTCACCAGAAAACGTAGGCGTCCATCGCCATTAGCAACTTCAACGATTATTGCATGCCTGTGTCAGGTGTCACGCCACACTACGTCTGCCCACATACACGCAACAAAATGTGCACGCCTAGACAATACGTGGAAGGTGGCCCCCGTACGTATGCGATGTCCATTGCTCGAACGACTGTCAACCGGCCTCTGTAGCATGTCGCAGATATGGAACGCGGTGCACCATGCTATCACGGTGTTTGAGGAGAGACGACTAGGTCCGAATACATCAACACACAGCTCATGCTGATCGCCATCCACGGCGTCCGTTCCTCCCACACGTCTCTATGGCGTACCACACTGCAATCCAGCTCTCATAGGGAGACGACACGTAGCTGCGTGCACAATATTTGCACTGTATGGTCCGCCGTTTTTGGGCGCAGTCGTTGTACGGTCACACATGTGCCACGATGTATCATTCAGTACATAAGGACGAATGTGCAGTACAGATTGTGGTTCACGCGTACGACATCAGCGGACAGTTGACACAGGCCGCACCACAACGTAGCCTGCGTACGTCGCATGCGAAGGGCATTGAACATGCAAACTTGTCACCAACCAGCTTGCGAAGGCAGGGGGCAAGGTGGGGACGTGGGGACGTGGGGAGGGGTGGGGGGGGGGGGGGCGGCATGTACGTCCTGCTGCCATCCACATTACAGTGTACAGCAGGAGCATGT
>NW_025729242.1:22500-25000 GCF_021461385.2 Schistocerca piceifrons
CCGTGCTCCCAACTGAGCTTGCCGCTGCCGACAGAGGCCCGGGAGCGTGCTGTCGTGGCATTGCCGGCGGGAGACAACACGCGCCACCTACGGTGACCGGCAGCTCCAACGCCAGCGCCACAGAAGGACAAAAGCCCCACTTGGGTGCCGAAGCGAACTCTCCCAGCACAGCGCACGCGCCAACACATCCGCACAGCTGCGATACAAACCACCAGCGAGAACCGCTGGGGCGACCGAGCAGCAGACGGCGTCGCGGCGCCGAGCGCCGGGCGGCGGCGCATCCTCAACGCACACAGTCCTCAATCGGACCAGCACACTGAAGATGTCCACCGCGCTTCGCACCGGGCCCGCGAGGACCTACTTTGGCCGCACGGCGCCGCGCGCAGGGTGCGCCGGCGCGCAGCTGCGACGCCTGCCGCGTCCGTCGGCCGGCGCGCCTGCCACTGGCCGCCCCCACCAGCCGGCTGTAGCGCGTGCGCCCACGCACCGCGCGGCCAGCACGCCGGGAGGCGCCCCCTCACCGGCCGGGGACGGTCCCACCCAGCCACCACCGCGTATCGCTTCACACCCAGATGCCGTTCAGTTTCATCGGCATGGTGGGTATCGCTGGAACAACCGGTTAGTACCTCAACCTATCGTCGCCATCACCGATTCACCCCTAGCGAGAACAACCGCACCACAACGGGTTACCATTTCTTCATTTGCGTAACTTCACCAGAAAACGTAGGCGTCCATCGCCATTAGCAACTTCAACGATTATTGCATGCCTGTGTCAGGTGTCACGCCACACTACGTCTGCCCACATACACGCAACAAAATGTGCACGCCTAGACAATACGTGGAAGGTGGCCCCCGTACGTATGCGATGTCCATTGCTCGAACGACTGTCAACCGGCCTCTGTAGCATGTCGCAGATATGGAACGCGGTGCACCATGCTATCACGGTGTTTGAGGAGAGACGACTAGGTCCGAATACATCAACACACAGCTCATGCTGATCGCCATCCACGGCGTCCGTTCCTCCCACACGTCTCTATGGCGTACCACACTGCAATCCAGCTCTCATAGGGAGACGACACGTAGCTGCGTGCACAATATTTGCACTGTATGGTCCGCCGTTTTTGGGCGCAGTCGTTGTACGGTCACACATGTGCCACGATGTATCATTCAGTACATAAGGACGAATGTGCAGTACAGATTGTGGTTCACGCGTACGACATCAGCGGACAGTTGACACAGGCCGCACCACAACGTAGCCTGCGTACGTCGCATGCGAAGGGCATTGAACATGCAAACTTGTCACCAACCAGCTTGCGAAGGCAGGGGGCAAGGTGGGGACGTGGGGACGTGGGGAGGGGTGGGGGGGGGGGGGGCGGCATGTACGTCCTGCTGCCATCCACATTACAGTGTACAGCAGGAGCATGTGGAAAGTCAGCAAGACTTGCAAGGTGTTTAACATGAAGCGATACACAGGGGAGCGGGCAGTGCGAGTAGCGAACTATATTGCGAGGGTTGCGGGTGGGCAACACTACACTAATTGAACGAGTCGTATAACAATTACAGAGCAGGTTTAGGCGACAACGTGGGTTACGTTAGCGGACAACGTGGGTTACGTTAGCGGACAACGTGGGTTACGTTAAGGCACAACATGGGTTACGTTAAGGCACAACATGGGTTACGTTAAGGCACAACATGGGTTACGTTAGGGCACAACATGGGTTAGGTTAGGGGACAACATGGGTTAGGTTAGGGGACAACATGGGTTAGGTTAGGGGACAACATGGGTTAGGTTAGGGCACAACATGGGTTAGGTTAGGGCACAACATGGGTTAGGTTAGGGCACAACATGGGTTAGGTTAGGGCACAACATGGGTTAGGTTAAGGCACAACATGGGTTAGGTTAAGGCACAACATGGGTTAGGTTAAGGCACAACATGGGTTAGGTTAAGGCACAACATGGGTTAGGTTAAGGTACAACATGGGTTAGGTTAAGGTACAACATGGGTTAGGTTAAGGTACAACATGGGTTAGGTTAAGGTACAACATGGGTTAGGTTAAGGTACAACATGGGTTAGGTTAAGGTACAACATGGGTTAGGTTAAGGTACAACATGGGTTAGGTTAAGGTACAACATGGGTTAGGTTAAGGTACAACATGGGTTAGGTTAAGGTACAACATAGGTTAGGTTAAGGTACAACATAGGTTAGGTTAAGGTACAACATAGGTTAGGTTAAGGTACAACATAGGTTAGGTTAAGGTACAACATAGGTTAGGTTAAGGTACAACATAGGTTAGGTTAAGGTACAACATAGGTTAGGTTAAGGTACAACATAGGTTAGGTTAAGGTACAACATAGGTTAGGTTAAGGTACAACATAGGTTAGGTTAAGGTACAACATAGGTTAGGTTAGGTTAGGTTACACGTTGTTGTAAGGAAAGGTGTAGGGGGGGGGGGCGGGGGCGGCAGGTTCCTTGATAGTGATTATAGTAAGTGAATGCTT
>NW_025729242.1:32500-37500 GCF_021461385.2 Schistocerca piceifrons
CCCGGAGGCTGCCCGCCGAGTCATCGGAGGAACTGCGGCGGATCGCTGGCTGGCATCGTTTATGGTTAGAACTAGGGCGGTATCTGATCGCCTTCGAACCTCTAACTTTCGTTCTTGATTAATGAAAACATACTTGGCAAATGCTTTCGCTTCTGTTCGTCTTGCGACGATCCAAGAATTTCACCTCTAACGTCGCAATACGAATGCCCCCGCCTGTCCCTATTAATCATTACCTCGGGTTCCGAAAACCAACAAAATAGAACCGAGGTCCTATTCCATTATTCCATGCACACAGTATTCAGGCGGGCTTGCCTGCTTTAAGCACTCTAATTTGTTCAAAGTAAACGTGCCGGCCCACCGAGACACTCAATAAAGAGCACCCTGGTAGGATTTCAACGGGGTCCGCCTCGGGACGCACGAGCACGCACGAGGCGGTCGCACGCCTTCGGCTCGCCCCACCGGCAGGACGTCCCACGATACATGCCAGTTAAACACCGACGGGCGGTGAACCAACAGCGTGGGACACAAATCCAACTACGAGCTTTTTAACCGCAACAACTTTAATATACGCTATTGGAGCTGGAATTACCGCGGCTGCTGGCACCAGACTTGCCCTCCAATAGATACTCGTTAAAGGATTTAAAGTGTACTCATTCCGATTACGGGGCCTCGGATGAGTCCCGTATCGTTATTTTTCGTCACTACCTCCCCGTGCCGGGAGTGGGTAATTTGCGCGCCTGCTGCCTTCCTTGGATGTGGTAGCCGTTTCTCAGGCTCCCTCTCCGGAATCGAACCCTGATTCCCCGTTACCCGTTACAACCATGGTAGGCGCAGAACCTACCATCGACAGTTGATAAGGCAGACATTTGAAAGATGCGTCGCCGGTACGAGGACCGTGCGATCAGCCCAAAGTTATTCAGAGTCACCAAGGCAAACGGACCGGACGAGCCGACCGATTGGTTTTGATCTAATAAAAGCGTCCCTTCCATCTCTGGTCGGGACTCTGTTTGCATGTATTAGCTCTAGAATTACCACAGTTATCCAAGTAACGTGGGTACGATCTAAGGAACCATAACTGATTTAATGAGCCATTCGCGGTTTCACCTTAATGCGGCTTGTACTGAGACATGCATGGCTTAATCTTTGAGACAAGCATATGACTACTGGCAGGATCAACCAGGGAGCTGCGCCAACTAGAGCTGAGCAGCCGGCCGCCCGGGAGTGTGTCCCGGGGGCCCGCGCGAACACGCAAGCGTCACCGCTCAATCATTCTGCAAACAGGAGGAGGCTGAGCTCCCCTGCACAATACACCTCGAAACCCTCTCAGGTCCCGGCGGCGCGCAGCGCCGTCCCAAGTACTTGGTCGGGTTCGAGAGAGGCGCAATCGCCCGGAGTTAGGCGAGTAGACGCTTTCGGTGCGACCACCCGTGCTCCCAACTGAGCTTGCCGCTGCCGACAGAGGCCCGGGAGCGTGCTGTCGTGGCATTGCCGGCGGGAGACAACACGCGCCACCTACGGTGACCGGCAGCTCCAACGCCAGCGCCACAGAAGGACAAAAGCCCCACTTGGGTGCCGAAGCGAACTCTCCCAGCACAGCGCACGCGCCAACACATCCGCACAGCTGCGATACAAACCACCAGCGAGAACCGCTGGGGCGACCGAGCAGCAGACGGCGTCGCGGCGCCGAGCGCCGGGCGGCGGCGCATCCTCAACGCACACAGTCCTCAATCGGACCAGCACACTGAAGATGTCCACCGCGCTTCGCACCGGGCCCGCGAGGACCTACTTTGGCCGCACGGCGCCGCGCGCAGGGTGCGCCGGCGCGCAGCTGCGACGCCTGCCGCGTCCGTCGGCCGGCGCGCCTGCCACTGGCCGCCCCCACCAGCCGGCTGTAGCGCGTGCGCCCACGCACCGCGCGGCCAGCACGCCGGGAGGCGCCCCCTCACCGGCCGGGGACGGTCCCACCCAGCCACCACCGCGTATCGCTTCACACCCAGATGCCGTTCAGTTTCATCGGCATGGTGGGTATCGCTGGAACAACCGGTTAGTACCTCAACCTATCGTCGCCATCACCGATTCACCCCTAGCGAGAACAACCGCACCACAACGGGTTACCATTTCTTCATTTGCGTAACTTCACCAGAAAACGTAGGCGTCCATCGCCATTAGCAACTTCAACGATTATTGCATGCCTGTGTCAGGTGTCACGCCACACTACGTCTGCCCACATACACGCAACAAAATGTGCACGCCTAGACAATACGTGGAAGGTGGCCCCCGTACGTATGCGATGTCCATTGCTCGAACGACTGTCAACCGGCCTCTGTAGCATGTCGCAGATATGGAACGCGGTGCACCATGCTATCACGGTGTTTGAGGAGAGACGACTAGGTCCGAATACATCAACACACAGCTCATGCTGATCGCCATCCACGGCGTCCGTTCCTCCCACACGTCTCTATGGCGTACCACACTGCAATCCAGCTCTCATAGGGAGACGACACGTAGCTGCGTGCACAATATTTGCACTGTATGGTCCGCCGTTTTTGGGCGCAGTCGTTGTACGGTCACACATGTGCCACGATGTATCATTCAGTACATAAGGACGAATGTGCAGTACAGATTGTGGTTCACGCGTACGACATCAGCGGACAGTTGACACAGGCCGCACCACAACGTAGCCTGCGTACGTCGCATGCGAAGGGCATTGAACATGCAAACTTGTCACCAACCAGCTTGCGAAGGCAGGGGGCAAGGTGGGGACGTGGGGACGTGGGGAGGGGTGGGGGGGGGGGGGGCGGCATGTACGTCCTGCTGCCATCCACATTACAGTGTACAGCAGGAGCATGTGGAAAGTCAGCAAGACTTGCAAGGTGTTTAACATGAAGCGATACACAGGGGAGCGGGCAGTGCGAGTAGCGAACTATATTGCGAGGGTTGCGGGTGGGCAACACTACACTAATTGAACGAGTCGTATAACAATTACAGAGCAGGTTTAGGCGACAACGTGGGTTACGTTAGCGGACAACGTGGGTTACGTTAGCGGACAACGTGGGTTACGTTAAGGCACAACATGGGTTACGTTAAGGCACAACATGGGTTACGTTAAGGCACAACATGGGTTACGTTAGGGCACAACATGGGTTAGGTTAGGGGACAACATGGGTTAGGTTAGGGGACAACATGGGTTAGGTTAGGGGACAACATGGGTTAGGTTAGGGCACAACATGGGTTAGGTTAGGGCACAACATGGGTTAGGTTAGGGCACAACATGGGTTAGGTTAGGGCACAACATGGGTTAGGTTAAGGCACAACATGGGTTAGGTTAAGGCACAACATGGGTTAGGTTAAGGCACAACATGGGTTAGGTTAAGGCACAACATGGGTTAGGTTAAGGTACAACATGGGTTAGGTTAAGGTACAACATGGGTTAGGTTAAGGTACAACATGGGTTAGGTTAAGGTACAACATGGGTTAGGTTAAGGTACAACATGGGTTAGGTTAAGGTACAACATGGGTTAGGTTAAGGTACAACATGGGTTAGGTTAAGGTACAACATGGGTTAGGTTAAGGTACAACATGGGTTAGGTTAAGGTACAACATAGGTTAGGTTAAGGTACAACATAGGTTAGGTTAAGGTACAACATAGGTTAGGTTAAGGTACAACATAGGTTAGGTTAAGGTACAACATAGGTTAGGTTAAGGTACAACATAGGTTAGGTTAAGGTACAACATAGGTTAGGTTAAGGTACAACATAGGTTAGGTTAAGGTACAACATAGGTTAGGTTAAGGTACAACATAGGTTAGGTTAAGGTACAACATAGGTTAGGTTAGGTTAGGTTACACGTTGTTGTAAGGAAAGGTGTAGGGGGGGGGGGCGGGGGCGGCAGGTTCCTTGATAGTGATTATAGTAAGTGAATGCTTGTGACATGATCAGATTTGTCACGTCAGGATGCACCTTTGGCTTATTAGAGGCGGCGCTCCAATTCTATGCTTGTGTGAGACCTGTGTCTTTGACTCATGTCATTGTTTGTGCGCTGTGACAGGAGGTACTATTGTGATGTTGGGTGCACCGTTGTATAGGACATGTGTGGGTGTTGGTGCCTGGTCTGCGCAATGGTGGATGTCGAAAGGCTGGGATATTGTATTTTCCGCATGGACCTCCTGGTCTGGTTGTGATAGTGTGGATTGTGTAATGTGGCGGAGAAGATGCACTGGATGTTGTTCCATGCTGGTGCTTACATATTGTATGTGCGCCCGTTAGAAGCAGAGAGTGGTGCGTGATCAGAGTGTCTGGCTGACGTGTGGTTCCCATTGTGGGCAGACTCTTTCAGCATGTATACGGACAGTTGTGTATATTTGCTGTAGTTTGATGGCTCTGCATTGATTACTAATCAGCGCCGTGTGTACGGGTAATCTGGTTCCAGTCCAAAATGTTCCATCTGTGTACATTAGTGACAAAGACTCTCCCCATGCAGTGGGGCTCGGTCTGTTATAGCTCTTCCGCGTAATATATTTGCCCCACGTTTTTGCGACTGCGAGTGCGAGTGCAACGCGCATGGGGACCGACATGCTGATGGCTCGGTATCGGACGCCGTACAGTGAGCAACGCGATCGCGTCTCTCGCTCGTAAGTGGTACAGGTCGCGGCTCATGTATAGGGACAGCGGGAATGTCGCATATTGGAAATAACTCTTCATGAAACGCAAGTTATAGGGGTGGATTGCACTTTACGAGTGCGGGAAACTTCCGCCGTTCATCCGCTGGAGGTGCGAGTTTGGCGGTTGGGGTGGTGCACGAACGGGTGCGGGTGGAGTCATTGCCGGTCCACGGCTTCGTGCGGCAGAGCCACTGGAGATTGGGTGCTATGGTCGACAGAGGCTGCAGGCTTTGTGGGTGGCGTCGAAAGGCGGGCACTGTGGCGCCATCGCTGTCTTAATCGGCTTGGCGTCGCATAGATGGCGGTATCGTCGTTGGAGGAGGTCATGTTGCGGGAGACC
>NW_025729242.1:45000-47500 GCF_021461385.2 Schistocerca piceifrons
ACTGATTTAATGAGCCATTCGCGGTTTCACCTTAATGCGGCTTGTACTGAGACATGCATGGCTTAATCTTTGAGACAAGCATATGACTACTGGCAGGATCAACCAGGGAGCTGCGCCAACTAGAGCTGAGCAGCCGGCCGCCCGGGAGTGTGTCCCGGGGGCCCGCGCGAACACGCAAGCGTCCGCTCAATCATTCTGCAAACAGGAGGAGGCTGAGCTCCCCTGCACAATACACCTCGAAACCCTCTCAGGTCCCGGCGGCGCGCAGCGCCGTCCCAAGTACTTGGTCGGGTTCGAGAGAGGCGCAATCGCCCGGAGTTAGGCGAGTAGACGCTTTCGGTGCGACCACCCGTGCTCCCAACTGAGCTTGCCGCTGCCGACAGAGGCCCGGGAGCGTGCTGTCGTGGCATTGCCGGCGGGAGACAACACGCGCCACCTACGGTGACCGGCAGCTCCAACGCCAGCGCCACAGAAGGACAAAAGCCCCACTTGGGTGCCGAAGCGAACTCTCCCAGCACAGCGCACGCGCCAACACATCCGCACAGCTGCGATACAAACCACCAGCGAGAACCGCTGGGGCGACCGAGCAGCAGACGGCGTCGCGGCGCCGAGCGCCGGGCGGCGGCGCATCCTCAACGCACACAGTCCTCAATCGGACCAGCACACTGAAGATGTCCACCGCGCTTCGCACCGGGCCCGCGAGGACCTACTTTGGCCGCACGGCGCCGCGCGCAGGGTGCGCCGGCGCGCAGCTGCGACGCCTGCCGCGTCCGTCGGCCGGCGCGCCTGCCACTGGCCGCCCCCACCAGCCGGCTGTAGCGCGTGCGCCCACGCACCGCGCGGCCAGCACGCCGGGAGGCGCCCCCTCACCGGCCGGGGACGGTCCCACCCAGCCACCACCGCGTATCGCTTCACACCCAGATGCCGTTCAGTTTCATCGGCATGGTGGGTATCGCTGGAACAACCGGTTAGTACCTCAACCTATCGTCGCCATCACCGATTCACCCCTAGCGAGAACAACCGCACCACAACGGGTTACCATTTCTTCATTTGCGTAACTTCACCAGAAAACGTAGGCGTCCATCGCCATTAGCAACTTCAACGATTATTGCATGCCTGTGTCAGGTGTCACGCCACACTACGTCTGCCCACATACACGCAACAAAATGTGCACGCCTAGACAATACGTGGAAGGTGGCCCCCGTACGTATGCGATGTCCATTGCTCGAACGACTGTCAACCGGCCTCTGTAGCATGTCGCAGATATGGAACGCGGTGCACCATGCTATCACGGTGTTTGAGGAGAGACGACTAGGTCCGAATACATCAACACACAGCTCATGCTGATCGCCATCCACGGCGTCCGTTCCTCCCACACGTCTCTATGGCGTACCACACTGCAATCCAGCTCTCATAGGGAGACGACACGTAGCTGCGTGCACAATATTTGCACTGTATGGTCCGCCGTTTTTGGGCGCAGTCGTTGTACGGTCACACATGTGCCACGATGTATCATTCAGTACATAAGGACGAATGTGCAGTACAGATTGTGGTTCACGCGTACGACATCAGCGGACAGTTGACACAGGCCGCACCACAACGTAGCCTGCGTACGTCGCATGCGAAGGGCATTGAACATGCAAACTTGTCACCAACCAGCTTGCGAAGGCAGGGGGCAAGGTGGGGACGTGGGGACGTGGGGAGGGGTGGGGGGGGGGGGGGCGGCATGTACGTCCTGCTGCCATCCACATTACAGTGTACAGCAGGAGCATGTGGAAAGTCAGCAAGACTTGCAAGGTGTTTAACATGAAGCGATACACAGGGGAGCGGGCAGTGCGAGTAGCGAACTATATTGCGAGGGTTGCGGGTGGGCAACACTACACTAATTGAACGAGTCGTATAACAATTACAGAGCAGGTTTAGGCGACAACGTGGGTTACGTTAGCGGACAACGTGGGTTACGTTAGCGGACAACGTGGGTTACGTTAAGGCACAACATGGGTTACGTTAAGGCACAACATGGGTTACGTTAAGGCACAACATGGGTTACGTTAGGGCACAACATGGGTTAGGTAGGGACAACATGGGTTAGGTTAGGGGACAACATGGGTTAGGTTAGGGGACAACATGGGTTAGGTTAGGGCACAACATGGGTTAGGTTAGGGCACAACATGGGTTAGGTTAGGGCACAACATGGGTTAGGTTAGGGCACACATGGGTTAGGTTAAGGCACAACATGGGTTAGGTTAAGGCACAACATGGGTTAGGTTAAGGCACAACATGGGTTAGGTTAAGGCACAACATGGGTTAGGTTAAGGTACAACATGGGTTAGGTTAAGGTACAACATGGGTTAGGTTAAGGTACAACATGGGTTAGTTAAGGTACAACATGGGTTAGGTTAAGGTACAACATGGGTTAGGTTAAGGTACAACATGGGTTAGGTTAAGGTACAACATGGGTTAGGTTAAGGTACAACATGGGTTAGGTTAAGGTACAACA
>NW_025729242.1:55000-60000 GCF_021461385.2 Schistocerca piceifrons
GTTATTGCTCAATCTCGTGCGGCTAGAAGCCGCCTGTCCCTCTAAGAAGAAAAGTAATCGCTGACAGCACGAAGGATGTCACGCGACTAGTTAGCAGGCTAGAGTCTCGTTCGTTATCGGAATTAACCAGACAAATCGCTCCACCAACTAAGAACGGCCATGCACCACCACCCACCGAATCAAGAAAGAGCTATCAATCTGTCAATCCTTCCGGTGTCCGGGCCTGGTGAGGTTTCCCGTGTTGAGTCAAATTAAGCCGCAGGCTCCACTCCTGGTGGTGCCCTTCCGTCAATTCCTTTAAGTTTCAGCTTTGCAACCATACTTCCCCCGGAACCCAAAAGCTTTGGTTTCCCGGAGGCTGCCCGCCGAGTCATCGGAGGAACTGCGGCGGATCGCTGGCTGGCATCGTTTATGGTTAGAACTAGGGCGGTATCTGATCGCCTTCGAACCTCTAACTTTCGTTCTTGATTAATGAAAACATACTTGGCAAATGCTTTCGCTTCTGTTCGTCTTGCGACGATCCAAGAATTTCACCTCTAACGTCGCAATACGAATGCCCCCGCCTGTCCCTATTAATCATTACCTCGGGTTCCGAAAACCAACAAAATAGAACCGAGGTCCTATTCCATTATTCCATGCACACAGTATTCAGGCGGGCTTGCCTGCTTTAAGCACTCTAATTTGTTCAAAGTAAACGTGCCGGCCCACCGAGACACTCAATAAAGAGCACCCTGGTAGGATTTCAACGGGGTCCGCCTCGGGACGCACGAGCACGCACGAGGCGGTCGCACGCCTTCGGCTCGCCCCACCGGCAGGACGTCCCACGATACATGCCAGTTAAACACCGACGGGCGGTGAACCAACAGCGTGGGACACAAATCCAACTACGAGCTTTTTAACCGCAACAACTTTAATATACGCTATTGGAGCTGGAATTACCGCGGCTGCTGGCACCAGACTTGCCCTCCAATAGATACTCGTTAAAGGATTTAAAGTGTACTCATTCCGATTACGGGGCCTCGGATGAGTCCCGTATCGTTATTTTTCGTCACTACCTCCCCGTGCCGGGAGTGGGTAATTTGCGCGCCTGCTGCCTTCCTTGGATGTGGTAGCCGTTTCTCAGGCTCCCTCTCCGGAATCGAACCCTGATTCCCCGTTACCCGTTACAACCATGGTAGGCGCAGAACCTACCATCGACAGTTGATAAGGCAGACATTTGAAAGATGCGTCGCCGGTACGAGGACCGTGCGATCAGCCCAAAGTTATTCAGAGTCACCAAGGCAAACGGACCGGACGAGCCGACCGATTGGTTTTGATCTAATAAAAGCGTCCCTTCCATCTCTGGTCGGGACTCTGTTTGCATGTATTAGCTCTAGAATTACCACAGTTATCCAAGTAACGTGGGTACGATCTAAGGAACCATAACTGATTTAATGAGCCATTCGCGGTTTCACCTTAATGCGGCTTGTACTGAGACATGCATGGCTTAATCTTTGAGACAAGCATATGACTACTGGCAGGATCAACCAGGGAGCTGCGCCAACTAGAGCTGAGCAGCCGGCCGCCCGGGAGTGTGTCCCGGGGGCCCGCGCGAACACGCAAGCGTCCGCTCAATCATTCTGCAAACAGGAGGAGGCTGAGCTCCCCTGCACAATACACCTCGAAACCCTCTCAGGTCCCGGCGGCGCGCAGCGCCGTCCCAAGTACTTGGTCGGGTTCGAGAGAGGCGCAATCGCCCGGAGTTAGGCGAGTAGACGCTTTCGGTGCGACCACCCGTGCTCCCAACTGAGCTTGCCGCTGCCGACAGAGGCCCGGGAGCGTGCTGTCGTGGCATTGCCGGCGGGAGACAACACGCGCCACCTACGGTGACCGGCAGCTCCAACGCCAGCGCCACAGAAGGACAAAAGCCCCACTTGGGTGCCGAAGCGAACTCTCCCAGCACAGCGCACGCGCCAACACATCCGCACAGCTGCGATACAAACCACCAGCGAGAACCGCTGGGGCGACCGAGCAGCAGACGGCGTCGCGGCGCCGAGCGCCGGGCGGCGGCGCATCCTCAACGCACACAGTCCTCAATCGGACCAGCACACTGAAGATGTCCACCGCGCTTCGCACCGGGCCCGCGAGGACCTACTTTGGCCGCACGGCGCCGCGCGCAGGGTGCGCCGGCGCGCAGCTGCGACGCCTGCCGCGTCCGTCGGCCGGCGCGCCTGCCACTGGCCGCCCCCACCAGCCGGCTGTAGCGCGTGCGCCCACGCACCGCGCGGCCAGCACGCCGGGAGGCGCCCCCTCACCGGCCGGGGACGGTCCCACCCAGCCACCACCGCGTATCGCTTCACACCCAGATGCCGTTCAGTTTCATCGGCATGGTGGGTATCGCTGGAACAACCGGTTAGTACCTCAACCTATCGTCGCCATCACCGATTCACCCCTAGCGAGAACAACCGCACCACAACGGGTTACCATTTCTTCATTTGCGTAACTTCACCAGAAAACGTAGGCGTCCATCGCCATTAGCAACTTCAACGATTATTGCATGCCTGTGTCAGGTGTCACGCCACACTACGTCTGCCCACATACACGCAACAAAATGTGCACGCCTAGACAATACGTGGAAGGTGGCCCCCGTACGTATGCGATGTCCATTGCTCGAACGACTGTCAACCGGCCTCTGTAGCATGTCGCAGATATGGAACGCGGTGCACCATGCTATCACGGTGTTTGAGGAGAGACGACTAGGTCCGAATACATCAACACACAGCTCATGCTGATCGCCATCCACGGCGTCCGTTCCTCCCACACGTCTCTATGGCGTACCACACTGCAATCCAGCTCTCATAGGGAGACGACACGTAGCTGCGTGCACAATATTTGCACTGTATGGTCCGCCGTTTTTGGGCGCAGTCGTTGTACGGTCACACATGTGCCACGATGTATCATTCAGTACATAAGGACGAATGTGCAGTACAGATTGTGGTTCACGCGTACGACATCAGCGGACAGTTGACACAGGCCGCACCACAACGTAGCCTGCGTACGTCGCATGCGAAGGGCATTGAACATGCAAACTTGTCACCAACCAGCTTGCGAAGGCAGGGGGCAAGGTGGGGACGTGGGGACGTGGGGAGGGGTGGGGGGGGGGGGGGGCGGCATGTACGTCCTGCTGCCATCCACATTACAGTGTACAGCAGGAGCATGTGGAAAGTCAGCAAGACTTGCAAGGTGTTTAACATGAAGCGATACACAGGGGAGCGGGCAGTGCGAGTAGCGAACTATATTGCGAGGGTTGCGGGTGGGCAACACTACACTAATTGAACGAGTCGTATAACAATTACAGAGCAGGTTTAGGCGACAACGTGGGTTACGTTAGCGGACAACGTGGGTTACGTTAGCGGACAACGTGGGTTACGTTAAGGCACAACATGGGTTACGTTAAGGCACAACATGGGTTACGTTAAGGCACAACATGGGTTACGTTAGGGCACAACATGGGTTAGGTTAGGGGACAACATGGGTTAGGTTAGGGGACAACATGGGTTAGGTTAGGGGACAACATGGGTTAGGTTAGGGCACAACATGGGTTAGGTTAGGGCACAACATGGGTTAGGTTAGGGCACAACATGGGTTAGGTTAGGGCACAACATGGGTTAGGTTAAGGCACAACATGGGTTAGGTTAAGGCACAACATGGGTTAGGTTAAGGCACAACATGGGTTAGGTTAAGGCACAACATGGGTTAGGTTAAGGTACAACATGGGTTAGGTTAAGGTACAACATGGGTTAGGTTAAGGTACAACATGGGTTAGGTTAAGGTACAACATGGGTTAGGTTAAGGTACAACATGGGTTAGGTTAAGGTACAACATGGGTTAGGTTAAGGTACAACATGGGTTAGGTTAAGGTACAACATGGGTTAGGTTAAGGTACAACATGGGTTAGGTTAAGGTACAACATAGGTTAGGTTAAGGTACAACATAGGTTAGGTTAAGGTACAACATAGGTTAGGTTAAGGTACAACATAGGTTAGGTTAAGGTACAACATAGGTTAGGTTAAGGTACAACATAGGTTAGGTTAAGGTACAACATAGGTTAGGTTAAGGTACAACATAGGTTAGGTTAAGGTACAACATAGGTTAGGTTAAGGTACAACATAGGTTAGGTTAAGGTACAACATAGGTTAGGTTAGGTTAGGTTACACGTTGTTGTAAGGAAAGGTGTAGGGGGGGGGGGGCGGGGGCGGCAGGTTCCTTGATAGTGATTATAGTAAGTGAATGCTTGTGACATGATCAGATTTGTCACGTCAGGATGCACCTTTGGCTTATTAGAGGCGGCGCTCCAATTCTATGCTTGTGTGAGACCTGTGTCTTTGACTCATGTCATTGTTTGTGCGCTGTGACAGGAGGTACTATTGTGATGTTGGGTGCACCGTTGTATAGGACATGTGTGGGTGTTGGTGCCTGGTCTGCGCAATGGTGGATGTCGAAAGGCTGGGATATTGTATTTTCCGCATGGACCTCCTGGTCTGGTTGTGATAGTGTGGATTGTGTAATGTGGCGGAGAAGATGCACTGGATGTTGTTCCATGCTGGTGCTTACATATTGTATGTGCGCCCGTTAGAAGCAGAGAGTGGTGCGTGATCAGAGTGTCTGGCTGACGTGTGGTTCCCATTGTGGGCAGACTCTTTCAGCATGTATACGGACAGTTGTGTATATTTGCTGTAGTTTGATGGCTCTGCATTGATTACTAATCAGCGCCGTGTGTACGGGTAATCTGGTTCCAGTCCAAAATGTTCCATCTGTGTACATTAGTGACAAAGACTCTCCCCATGCAGTGGGGCTCGGTCTGTTATAGCTCTTCCGCGTAATATATTTGCCCCACGTTTTTGCGACTGCGAGTGCGAGTGCAACGCGCATGGGGACCGACATGCTGATGGCTCGGTATCGGACGCCGTACAGTGAGCAACGCGATCGCGTCTCTCGCTCGTAAGTGGTACAGGTCGCGG
>NW_025729242.1:67500-70000 GCF_021461385.2 Schistocerca piceifrons
GTAATTTGCGCGCCTGCTGCCTTCCTTGGATGTGGTAGCCGTTTCTCAGGCTCCCTCTCCGGAATCGAACCCTGATTCCCCGTTACCCGTTACAACCATGGTAGGCGCAGAACCTACCATCGACAGTTGATAAGGCAGACATTTGAAAGATGCGTCGCCGGTACGAGGACCGTGCGATCAGCCCAAAGTTATTCAGAGTCACCAAGGCAAACGGACCGGACGAGCCGACCGATTGGTTTTGATCTAATAAAAGCGTCCCTTCCATCTCTGGTCGGGACTCTGTTTGCATGTATTAGCTCTAGAATTACCACAGTTATCCAAGTAACGTGGGTACGATCTAAGGAACCATAACTGATTTAATGAGCCATTCGGGAACCATAACTGATTTAATGAGCCATTCGCGGTTTCACCTTAATGCGGCTTGTACTGAGACATGCATGGCTTAATCTTTGAGACAAGCATATGACTACTGGCAGGATCAACCAGGGAGCTGCGCCAACTAGAGCTGAGCAGCCGGCCGCCCGGGAGTGTGTCCCGGGGGCCCGCGCGAACACGCAAGCGTCCGCTCAATCATTCTGCAAACAGGAGGAGGCTGAGCTCCCCTGCACAATACACCTCGAAACCCTCTCAGGTCCCGGCGGCGCGCAGCGCCGTCCCAAGTACTTGGTCGGGGTTCGAGAGAGGCGCAATCGCCCGGAGTTAGGCGAGTAGACGCTTTCGGTGCGACCACCCGTGCTCCCAAACTGAGCTTGCCGCTGCCGACAGAGGCCCGGGAGCGTGCTGTCGTGGCATTGCCGGCGGGAGACAACACGCGCCACCTACGGTGACCGGCAGCTCCAACGCCAGCGCCACAGAAGGACAAAAGCCCCACTTGGGTGCCCGAAGCGAACTCTCCAGCACAGCGCACGCGCCAACACATCCGCACAGCTGCGATACAAACCACCAGCGAGAACCGCTGGGGCGACCGAGCAGCAGACGGCGTCGCGGCGCCGAGCGCCGGGCGGCGGCGCATCCTCAACGCACACAGTCCTCAATCGGACCAGCACACTGAAGATGTCCACCGCGCTTCGCACCGGGCCCGCGAGGACCTACTTTGGCCGCACGGCGCCGCGCGCAGGGTGCGCCGGCGCGCAGCTGCGACGCCTGCCGCGTCCGTCGGCCGGCGCGCCTGCCACTGGCCGCCCCCACCAGCCGGCTGTAGCGCGTGCGCCCACGCACCGCGCGGCCAGCACGCCGGGGAGGCGCCCCCTCACCGGCCGGGGACGGTCCCACCCAGCCACCACCGCGTATCGCTTCACACCCAGATGCCGTTCAGTTTCATCGGCATGGTGGGTATCGCTGGAACAACCGGTTAGTACCTCAACCTATCGTCGCCATCACCGATTCACCCCTAGCGAGAACAACCGCACCACAACGGGTTACCATTTCTTCATTTGCGTAACTTCACCAGAAAACGTAGGCGTCCATCGCCATTAGCAACTTCAACGATTATTGCATGCCTGTGTCAGGTGTCACGCCACACTACGTCTGCCCACATACACGCAACAAAATGTGCACGCCTAGACAATACGTGGAAGGTGGCCCCCGTACGTATGCGATGTCCATTGCTCGAACGACTGTCAACCGGCCTCTGTAGCATGTCGCAGATATGGAACGCGGTGCACCATGCTATCACGGTGTTTGAGGAGAGACGACTAGGTCCGAATACATCAACACACAGCTCATGCTGATCGCCATCCACGGCGTCCGTTCCTCCCACACGTCTCTATGGGCGTACCAACACTGCAATCCAGCTCTCATAGGGAGACGACACGTAGCTGCGTGCACAATATTTGCACTGTATGGTCGCCGTTTTGGGCGCAGTCGTTGTACGGTCACACATGTGCCACGATGTATCATTCAGTACATAAGGACGAATGTGCAGTACAGATTGTGGTTCACGCGTACGACATCAGCGGACAGTTGACACAGGCCGCACCACAACGTAGCCTGCGTACGTCGCATGCGAAGGGCATTGAACATGCAAACTTGTCACCAACCAGCTTGCGAAGGCAGGGGGCAAGGTGGGGACGTGGGGACGTGGGGAGGGGTGGGGGGGGGGGGGGCGGCATGTACGTCCTGCTGCCATCCACATTACAGTGTACAGCAGGAGCATGTGGAAAGTCAGCAAGACTTGCAAGGTGTTTAACATGAAGCGATACACAGGGGAGCGGGCAGTGCGAGTAGCGAACTATATTGCGAGGGTTGCGGGTGGGCAACACTACACTAATTGAACGAGTCGTATAACAATTACAGAGCAGGTTTAGGCGACAACGTGGGTTACGTTAGCGGACAACGTGGGTTACGTTAGCGGACAACGTGGGTTACGTTAAGGCACAACATGGGTTACGTTAAGGCACAACATGGGTTACGTTAAGGCACAACATGGGTTACGTTAGGGCAACATGGGTTAGGTTAGGGGACAACATGGGTTAGGTTAGGGGACAACATGGGTTATGGT
>NW_025729242.1:80000-82500 GCF_021461385.2 Schistocerca piceifrons
GACCAGCACACTGAAGATGTCCACCGCGCTTCGCACCGGGCCCGCGAGGACCTACTTTGGCCGCACGGCGCCGCGCGCAGGGTGCGCCGGCGCGCAGCTGCGACGCCTGCCGCGTCCGTCGGCCGGCGCGCCTGCCACTGGCCGCCCCCACCAGCCGGCTGTAGCGCGTGCGCCCACGCACCGCGCGGCCAGCACGCCGGGAGGCGCCCCCTCACCGGCCGGGGACGGTCCCACCCAGCCACCACCGCGTATCGCTTCACACCCAGATGCCGTTCAGTTTCATCGGCATGGTGGGTATCGCTGGAACAACCGGTTAGTACCTCAACCTATCGTCGCCATCACCGATTCACCCCTAGCGAGAACAACCGCACCACAACGGGTTACCATTTCTTCATTTGCGTAACTTCACCAGAAAACGTAGGCGTCCATCGCCATTAGCAACTTCAACGATTATTGCATGCCTGTGTCAGGTGTCACGCCACACTACGTCTGCCCACATACACGCAACAAAATGTGCACGCCTAGACAATACGTGGAAGGTGGCCCCCGTACGTATGCGATGTCCATTGCTCGAACGACTGTCAACCGGCCTCTGTAGCATGTCGCAGATATGGAACGCGGTGCACCATGCTATCACGGTGTTTGAGGAGAGACGACTAGGTCCGAATACATCAACACACAGCTCATGCTGATCGCCATCCACGGCGTCCGTTCCTCCCACACGTCTCTATGGCGTACCACACTGCAATCCAGCTCTCATAGGGAGACGACACGTAGCTGCGTGCACAATATTTGCACTGTATGGTCCGCCGTTTTTGGGCGCAGTCGTTGTACGGTCACACATGTGCCACGATGTATCATTCAGTACATAAGGACGAATGTGCAGTACAGATTGTGGTTCACGCGTACGACATCAGCGGACAGTTGACACAGGCCGCACCACAACGTAGCCTGCGTACGTCGCATGCGAAGGGCATTGAACATGCAAACTTGTCACCAACCAGCTTGCGAAGGCAGGGGGCAAGGTGGGGACGTGGGGACGTGGGGAGGGGTGGGGGGGGGGGGGGCGGCATGTACGTCCGTCCTGCTGCCATCCACATTACAGTGTACAGCAGGAGCATGTGGAAAGTCAGCAAGACTTGCAAGGTGTTTAACATGAAGCGATACACAGGGGAGCGGGCAGTGCGAGTAGCGAACTATATTGCGAGGGTTGCGGGTGGGCAACACTACACTAATTGAACGAGTCGTATAACAATTACAGAGCAGGTTTAGGCGACAACGTGGGTTACGTTAGCGGACAACGTGGGTTACGTTAGCGGACAACGTGGGTTACGTTAAGGCACAACATGGGTTACGTTAAGGCACAACATGGGTTACGTTAAGGCACAACATGGGTTACGTTAGGGCACAACATGGGTTAGGTTAGGGGACAACATGGGTTAGGTTAGGGGACAACATGGGTTAGGTTAGGGGACAACATGGGTTAGGTTAGGGCACAACATGGGTTAGGTTAGGGCACAACATGGGTTAGGTTAGGGCACAACATGGGTTAGGTTAGGGCACAACATGGGTTAGGTTAAGGCACAACATGGGTTAGGTTAAGGCACAACATGGGTTAGGTTAAGGCACAACATGGGTTAGGTTAAGGCACAACATGGGTTAGGTTAAGGTACAACATGGGTTAGGTTAAGGTACAACATGGGTTAGGTTAAGGTACAACATGGGTTAGGTTAAGGTACAACATGGGTTAGGTTAAGGTACAACATGGGTTAGGTTAAGGTACAACATGGGTTAGGTTAAGGTACAACATGGGTTAGGTTAAGGTACAACATGGGTTAGGTTAAGGTACAACATGGGTTAGGTTAAGGTACAACATAGGTTAGGTTAAGGTACAACATAGGTTAGGTTAAGGTACAACATAGGTTAGGTTAAGGTACAACATAGGTTAGGTTAAGGTACAACATAGGTTAGGTTAAGGTACAACATAGGTTAGGTTAAGGTACAACATAGGTTAGGTTAAGGTACAACATAGGTTAGGTTAAGGTACAACATAGGTTAGGTTAAGGTACAACATAGGTTAGGTTAAGGTACAACATAGGTTAGGTTAGGTTAGGTTACACGTTGTTGTAAGGAAAGGTGTAGGGGGGGGGGGCGGGGGCGGCAGGTTCCTTGATAGTGATTATAGTAAGTGAATGCTTGTGACATGATCAGATTTGTCACGTCAGGATGCACCTTTGGCTTATTAGAGGCGGCGCTCCAATTCTATGCTTGTGTGAGACCTGTGTCTTTGACTCATGTCATTGTTTGTGCGCTGTGACAGGAGGTACTATTGTGATGTTGGGTGCACCGTTGTATAGGACATGTGTGGGTGTTGGTGCCTGGTCTGCGCAATGGTGGATGTCGAAAGGCTGGGATATTGTATTTTCCGCATGGACCTCCTGGTCTGGTTGTGATAGTGTGGATTGTGTAATGTGGCGGAGAAGATGCACTGGATGTTGTT
>NW_025729242.1:90000-92500 GCF_021461385.2 Schistocerca piceifrons
GCGGGCTTGCCTGCTTTAAGCACTCTAATTTGTTCAAAGTAAACGTGCCGGCCCACCGAGACACTCAATAAAGAGCACCCTGGTAGGATTTCAACGGGGTCCGCCTCGGGACGCACGAGCACGCACGAGGCGGTCGCACGCCTTCGGCTCGCCCCACCGGCAGGACGTCCCACGATACATGCCAGTTAAACACCGACGGGCGGTGAACCAACAGCGTGGGACACAAATCCAACTACGAGCTTTTTAACCGCAACAACTTTAATATACGCTATTGGAGCTGGAATTACCGCGGCTGCTGGCACCAGACTTGCCCTCCAATAGATACTCGTTAAAGGATTTAAAGTGTACTCATTCCGATTACGGGGCCTCGGATGAGTCCCGTATCGTTATTTTTCGTCACTACCTCCCCGTGCCGGGAGTGGGTAATTTGCGCGCCTGCTGCCTTCCTTGGATGTGGTAGCCGTTTCTCAGGCTCCCTCTCCGGAATCGAACCCTGATTCCCCGTTACCCGTTACAACCATGGTAGGCGCAGAACCTACCATCGACAGTTGATAAGGCAGACATTTGAAAGATGCGTCGCCGGTACGAGGACCGTGCGATCAGCCCAAAGTTATTCAGAGTCACCAAGGCAAACGGACCGGACGAGCCGACCGATTGGTTTTGATCTAATAAAAGCGTCCCTTCCATCTCTGGTCGGGACTCTGTTTGCATGTATTAGCTCTAGAATTACCACAGTTATCCAAGTAACGTGGGTACGATCTAAGGAACCATAACTGATTTAATGAGCCATTCGCGGTTTCACCTTAATGCGGCTTGTACTGAGACATGCATGGCTTAATCTTTGAGACAAGCATATGACTACTGGCAGGATCAACCAGGGAGCTGCGCCAACTAGAGCTGAGCAGCCGGCCGCCCGGGAGTGTGTCCCGGGGGCCCGCGCGAACACGCAAGCGTCCGCTCAATCATTCTGCAAACAGGAGGAGGCTGAGCTCCCCTGCACAATACACCTCGAAACCCTCTCAGGTCCCGGCGGCGCGCAGCGCCGTCCCAAGTACTTGGTCGGGTTCGAGAGAGGCGCAATCGCCCGGAGTTAGGCGAGTAGACGCTTTCGGTGCGACCACCCGTGCTCCCAACTGAGCTTGCCGCTGCCGACAGAGGCCCGGGAGCGTGCTGTCGTGGCATTGCCGGCGGGAGACAACACGCGCCACCTACGGTGACCGGCAGCTCCAACGCCAGCGCCACAGAAGGACAAAAGCCCCACTTGGGTGCCGAAGCGAACTCTCCCAGCACAGCGCACGCGCCAACACATCCGCACAGCTGCGATACAAACCACCAGCGAGAACCGCTGGGGCGACCGAGCAGCAGACGGCGTCGCGGCGCCGAGCGCCGGGCGGCGGCGCATCCTCAACGCACACAGTCCTCAATCGGACCAGCACACTGAAGATGTCCACCGCGCTTCGCACCGGGCCCGCGAGGACCTACTTTGGCCGCACGGCGCCGCGCGCAGGGTGCGCCGGCGCGCAGCTGCGACGCCTGCCGCGTCCGTCGGCCGGCGCGCCTGCCACTGGCCGCCCCCACCAGCCGGCTGTAGCGCGTGCGCCCACGCACCGCGCGGCCAGCACGCCGGGAGGCGCCCCCCTCACCGGCCGGGGACGGTCCCACCCAGCCACCACCGCGTATCGCTTCACACCCAGATGCCGTTCAGTTTCATCGGCATGGTGGGTATCGCTGGAACAACCGGTTAGTACCTCAACCTATCGTCGCCATCACCGATTCACCCCTAGCGAGAACAACCGCACCACAACGGGTTACCATTTCTTCATTTGCGTAACTTCACCAGAAAACGTAGGCGTCCATCGCCATTAGCAACTTCAACGATTATTGCATGCCTGTGTCAGGTGTCACGCCACACTACGTCTGCCCACATACACGCAACAAAATGTGCACGCCTAGACAATACGTGGAAGGTGGCCCCCGTACGTATGCGATGTCCATTGCTCGAACGACTGTCAACCGGCCTCTGTAGCATGTCGCAGATATGGAACGCGGTGCACCATGCTATCACGGTGTTTGAGGAGAGACGACTAGGTCCGAATACATCAACACACAGCTCATGCTGATCGCCATCCACGGCGTCCGTTCCTCCCACACGTCTCTATGGCGTACCACACTGCAATCCAGCTCTCATAGGGAGACGACACGTAGCTGCGTGCACAATATTTGCACTGTATGGTCCGCCGTTTTTGGGCGCAGTCGTTGTACGGTCACACATGTGCCACGATGTATCATTCAGTACATAAGGACGAATGTGCAGTACAGATTGTGGTTCACGCGTACGACATCAGCGGACAGTTGACACAGGCCGCACCACAACGTAGCCTGCGTACGTCGCATGCGAAGGGCATTGAACATGCAAACTTGTCACCAACCAGCTTGCGAAGGCAGGGGGCAAGGTGGGGACGTGGGGACGTGGGGAGGGGTGGGGGGGGGGGGGGCGGCA
>NW_025729242.1:100000-105000 GCF_021461385.2 Schistocerca piceifrons
CGTTCTTCATCGACCCACGAGCCGAGTGATCCACCGTCCTGGGTGATCTTTTCTCAGTTTCCGCCGTCTCTTTCGAGACGGTCGCATAGGCGGGAGTGAGGCGTGTGGCGGCCCCTGTTCCAGCGTTCTGTGTCCAACGGCCTCACGGCCGACGGGCGTCGTACGGCTCCACACCGGAGCGGACAGGCACTCGGGCGAAAGTCATTCAAAACCGGCGCCAGGCGCCAGGTGCCGCAGGCCAGCCGCTCCAGCGCTTCAGCGCTCGTACCACACAACATTGCCGCTAGTTTTGAGAGGCACGCGTGGTTCCGCACGCGGCGCACGGCTACGGCGAGCCGTACAGGTAGCGTGTTGCGCGACACGACACGCACATCGAAAGACATGCAGTCTAGTCGGTAATGATCCTTCCGCAGGTTCACCTACGGAAACATTGTTACGACTTTTACTTCCTCTAAATGATCAAGTTTGGTCATCTTTCCGGTAGCATCGGCAACGACAGAGTCAATGCCGCGTACCAGTCCGAAGACCTCACTAAATCATTCAATCGGTAGTAGCGACGGGCGGTGTGTACAAAGGGCAGGGACGTAATCAACGCGAGCTTATGACTCGCGCTTACTGGGAATTCCTCGTTCATGGGGAACAATTGCAAGCCCCAATCCCTAGCACGAAGGAGGTTCAGCGGGTTACCCCGACCTTTCGGCCTAGGAAGACACGCTGATTCCTTCAGTGTAGCGCGCGTGCGGCCCAGAACATCTAAGGGCATCACAGACCTGTTATTGCTCAATCTCGTGCGGCTAGAAGCCGCCTGTCCCTCTAAGAAGAAAAGTAATCGCTGACAGCACGAAGGATGTCACGCGACTAGTTAGCAGGCTAGAGTCTCGTTCGTTATCGGAATTAACCAGACAAATCGCTCCACCAACTAAGAACGGCCATGCACCACCACCCACCGAATCAAGAAAGAGCTATCAATCTGTCAATCCTTCCGGTGTCCGGGCCTGGTGAGGTTTCCCGTGTTGAGTCAAATTAAGCCGCAGGCTCCACTCCTGGTGGTGCCCTTCCGTCAATTCCTTTAAGTTTCAGCTTTGCAACCATACTTCCCCCGGAACCCAAAAGCTTTGGTTTCCCGGAGGCTGCCCGCCGAGTCATCGGAGGAACTGCGGCGGATCGCTGGCTGGCATCGTTTATGGTTAGAACTAGGGCGGTATCTGATCGCCTTCGAACCTCTAACTTTCGTTCTTGATTAATGAAAACATACTTGGCAAATGCTTTCGCTTCTGTTCGTCTTGCGACGATCCAAGAATTTCACCTCTAACGTCGCAATACGAATGCCCCCGCCTGTCCCTATTAATCATTACCTCGGGTTCCGAAAACCAACAAAATAGAACCGAGGTCCTATTCCATTATTCCATGCACACAGTATTCAGGCGGGCTTGCCTGCTTTAAGCACTCTAATTTGTTCAAAGTAAACGTGCCGGCCCACCGAGACACTCAATAAAGAGCACCCTGGTAGGATTTCAACGGGGTCCGCCTCGGGACGCACGAGCACGCACGAGGCGGTCGCACGCCTTCAGCTCGCCCCACCGGCAGGACGTCCCACGATACATGCCAGTTAAACACCGACGGGCGGTGAACCAACAGCGTGGGACACAAATCCAACTACGAGCTTTTTAACCGCAACAACTTTAATATACGCTATTGGAGCTGGAATTACCGCGGCTGCTGGCACCAGACTTGCCCTCCAATAGATACTCGTTAAAGGATTTAAAGTGTACTCATTCCGATTACGGGGCCTCGGATGAGTCCCGTATCGTTATTTTTCGTCACTACCTCCCCGTGCCGGGAGTGGGTAATTTGCGCGCCTGCTGCCTTCCTTGGATGTGGTAGCCGTTTCTCAGGCTCCCTCTCCGGAATCGAACCCTGATTCCCCGTTACCCGTTACAACCATGGTAGGCGCAGAACCTACCATCGACAGTTGATAAGGCAGACATTTGAAAGATGCGTCGCCGGTACGAGGACCGTGCGATCAGCCCAAAGTTATTCAGAGTCACCAAGGCAAACGGACCGGACGAGCCGACCGATTGGTTTTGATCTAATAAAAGCGTCCCTTCCATCTCTGGTCGGGACTCTGTTTGCATGTATTAGCTCTAGAATTACCACAGTTATCCAAGTAACGTGGGTACGATCTAAGGAACCATAACTGATTTAATGAGCCATTCGCGGTTTCACCTTAATGCGGCTTGTACTGAGACATGCATGGCTTAATCTTTGAGACAAGCATATGACTACTGGCAGGATCAACCAGGGAGCTGCGTCAACTAGAGCTGAGCAGCCGGCCGCCCGGGAGTGTGTCCCGGGGGCCCGCGCGAACACGCAAGCGTCCGCTCAATCATTCTGCAAACAGGAGGAGGCTGAGCTCCCCTGCACAATACACCTCGAAACCCTCTCAGGTCCCGGCGGCGCGCAGCGCCGTCCCAAGTACTTGGTCGGGTTCGAGAGAGGCGCAATCGCCCGGAGTTAGGCGAGTAGACGCTTTCGGTGCGACCACCCGTGCTCCCAACTGAGCTTGCCGCTGCCGACAGAGGCCCGGGAGCGTGCTGTCGTGGCATTGCCGGCGGGAGACAACACGCGCCACCTACGGTGACCGGCAGCTCCAACGCCAGCGCCACAGAAGGACAAAAGCCCCACTTGGGTGCCGAAGCGAACTCTCCCAGCACAGCGCACGCGCCAACACATCCGCACAGCTGCGATACAAACCACCAGCGAGAACCGCTGGGGCGACCGAGCAGCAGACGGCGTCGCGGCGCCGAGCGCCGGGCGGCGGCGCATCCTCAACGCACACAGTCCTCAATCGGACCAGCACACTGAAGATGTCCACCGCGCTTCGCACCGGGCCCGCGAGGACCTACTTTGGCCGCACGGCGCCGCGCGCAGGGTGCGCCGGCGCGCAGCTGCGACGCCTGCCGCGTCCGTCGGCCGGCGCGCCTGCCACTGGCCGCCCCCACCAGCCGGCTGTAGCGCGTGCGCCCACGCACCGCGCGGCCAGCACGCCGGGAGGCGCCCCCTCACCGGCCGGGGACGGTCCCACCCAGCCACCGCCGCGTATCGCTTCACACCCAGATGCCGTTCAGTTTCGTCGGCATGGTGGGTATCGCTGGAACAACCGGTTAGTACCTCAACCTATCGTCGCCATCACCGATTCACCCCTAGCGAGAACAACCGCACCACAACAGGTTACCATTTGTTCATTTGCGTAACTTCACCAGAAAACGCAGGCGTCCATCGCCATTTGCAACTTCAACGATTATTGCATGCCTGTGTCAGGTGTCACGCCACACTACGTCTGCCCACATACACGCAACAAAATGTGCACGCCTAGACAATACGTGGAAGGTGGCCCCCGTACGTATGCGATGTCCATTGCTCGAACGACTGTCAACCGGCCTCTGTAGCATGTCGCAGATATGGAACGCGGTGCACCATGCCATCACGGTGTGTGAGGAGAGACGACTAGGTCCGAATACATCAACAGACAGCTCATGCTGATCGCCATCCACGGCGTCCGTTCCTCCCACACGTCTCTATGGCGTACCACACTGCAATCCAGCTCTCATAGGGAGACGACACGTAGCTGCGTGCACAATATTTGCACTGTATGGTCCGCCGTTTTTGGGCGCAGTCGTTGTGCGGTCACACATGTGCCACGATGTATCATTCAGTACATAAGGACGAATGTGCAGTACAGATTGTGGTTCACGCGTACGACATCAGCGGACAGTTGACACAGGCCGCACCACAACGTAGCCTGAGTACGTCGCATGCGAAGGGCATTGAACATGCAAACTTCTCACCAACCAGCTTGCGAAGGCAGGGGGCAAGGTGGGGACGTGGGGAGGGGCGGCATGTACGTCCTGCTGCCATCCACATTACAGTGTACAGCAGGAGCATGTGGAAAGTGAGCAAGACTTGCAAGGTGTTTAACATGAAGCGATACACAGGGGTGCGGGCAGTGCGAGTAGCGAACTATATTGCGAGGGTTGCGGGTGGGCAACACTACAGTAATTGAACGAGTCGTATAACAATTACAGAGCAGGTTTAGGCGACAACGTGGGTTACGTTAAGGCGACAACATGGGTTAGGTTAAGGCACAACATGGGTTAGGTTAAGGCACAACATGGGTTAGGTTAAGGCACAACATGGGTTAGGTTAAGGCACAACATGGGTTAGGTTAAGGCACAACATGGGTTAGGTTAAGGCACAACATGGGTTAGGTTAAGGCACAACATGGGTTAGGTTAAGGCACAACATGGGTTAGGTTGAGGCACAACATGGGTTAGGTTGAGGCACAACATGGGTTAGGTTGAGGCACAACATGGGTTAGGTTGAGGCACAACATGGGTTAGGTTGAGGCACAACATGGGTTAGGTTAAGGTACAACATGGGTTAGGTTAAGGTACAACATGGGTTAGGTTAAGGTACAACATGGGTTAGGTTAAGGTACAACATGGGTTAGGTTAAGGTACAACATGGGTTAGGTTAAGGTACAACATAGGTTAGGTTAAGGTACAACATAGGTTAGGTTAAGGTACAACATAGGTTAGGTTAAGGTACAACATAGGTTAGGTTAAGGTACAACATAGGTTAGGTTAAGGTACAACATAGGTTAGGTTAAGGTACAACATAGGTTAGGTTAAGGTACAACATAGGTTAGGTTAGGTTAGGTTAGGTTACACGTTGTTGTACGGAAAGGTGTAGGGGGGGGGGGGGCGGGGGCGGCAGGTTCGTTGATAGTGATTATAGTAAGTGAATGCTTGTGACATGATCAGATTTGTCACGTCAGGATGCACCTTTGGCTTATTAGAGGCGGCGCTCCAATTCTATGCTTGTGTGAGACCTGTGTCTTTGACTCATGTCATTGTTTGTGCGCTGTGACAGGAGGTACTATTGTGATGTTGGGTGCACCGTTGTATAGGACATGTGTGGGTGTTGGTGCCTGGTCTGCG
>NW_025729242.1:112500-115000 GCF_021461385.2 Schistocerca piceifrons
TTGCGACGATCCAAGAATTTCACCTCTAACGTCGCAATACGAATGCCCCCGCCTGTCCCTATTAATCATTACCTCGGGTTCCGAAAACCAACAAAATAGAACCGAGGTCCTATTCCATTATTCCATGCACACAGTATTCAGGCGGGCTTGCCTGCTTTAAGCACTCTAATTTGTTCAAAGTAAACGTGCCGGCCCACCGAGACACTCAATAAAGAGCACCCTGGTAGGATTTCAACGGGGTCCGCCTCGGGACGCACGAGCACGCACGAGGCGGTCGCACGCCTTCAGCTCGCCCCACCGGCAGGACGTCCCACGATACATGCCAGTTAAACACCGACGGGCGGTGAACCAACAGCGTGGGACACAAATCCAACTACGAGCTTTTTAACCGCAACAACTTTAATATACGCTATTGGAGCTGGAATTACCGCGGCTGCTGGCACCAGACTTGCCCTCCAATAGATACTCGTTAAAGGATTTAAAGTGTACTCATTCCGATTACGGGGCCTCGGATGAGTCCCGTATCGTTATTTTTCGTCACTACCTCCCCGTGCCGGGAGTGGGTAATTTGCGCGCCTGCTGCCTTCCTTGGATGTGGTAGCCGTTTCTCAGGCTCCCTCTCCGGAATCGAACCCTGATTCCCCGTTACCCGTTACAACCATGGTAGGCGCAGAACCTACCATCGACAGTTGATAAGGCAGACATTTGAAAGATGCGTCGCCGGTACGAGGACCGTGCGATCAGCCCAAAGTTATTCAGAGTCACCAAGGCAAACGGACCGGACGAGCCGACCGATTGGTTTTGATCTAATAAAAGCGTCCCTTCCATCTCTGGTCGGGACTCTGTTTGCATGTATTAGCTCTAGAATTACCACAGTTATCCAAGTAACGTGGGTACGATCTAAGGAACCATAACTGATTTAATGAGCCATTCGCGGTTTCACCTTAATGCGGCTTGTACTGAGACATGCATGGCTTAATCTTTGAGACAAGCATATGACTACTGGCAGGATCAACCAGGGAGCTGCGTCAACTAGAGCTGAGCAGCCGGCCGCCCGGGAGTGTGTCCCGGGGGCCCGCGCGAACACGCAAGCGTCCGCTCAATCATTCTGCAAACAGGAGGAGGCTGAGCTCCCCTGCACAATACACCTCGAAACCCTCTCAGGTCCCGGCGGCGCGCAGCGCCGTCCCAAGTACTTGGTCGGGTTCGAGAGAGGCGCAATCGCCCGGAGTTAGGCGAGTAGACGCTTTCGGTGCGACCACCCGTGCTCCCAACTGAGCTTGCCGCTGCCGACAGAGGCCCGGGAGCGTGCTGTCGTGGCATTGCCGGCGGGAGACAACACGCGCCACCTACGGTGACCGGCAGCTCCAACGCCAGCGCCACAGAAGGACAAAAGCCCCACTTGGGTGCCGAAGCGAACTCTCCCAGCACAGCGCACGCGCCAACACATCCGCACAGCTGCGATACAAACCACCAGCGAGAACCGCTGGGGCGACCGAGCAGCAGACGGCGTCGCGGCGCCGAGCGCCGGGCGGCGGCGCATCCTCAACGCACACAGTCCTCAATCGGACCAGCACACTGAAGATGTCCACCGCGCTTCGCACCGGGCCCGCGAGGACCTACTTTGGCCGCACGGCGCCGCGCGCAGGGTGCGCCGGCGCGCAGCTGCGACGCCTGCCGCGTCCGTCGGCCGGCGCGCCTGCCACTGGCCGCCCCCACCAGCCGGCTGTAGCGCGTGCGCCCACGCACCGCGCGGCCAGCACGCCGGGAGGCGCCCCCTCACCGGCCGGGGACGGTCCCACCCAGCCACCGCCGCGTATCGCTTCACACCCAGATGCCGTTCAGTTTCGTCGGCATGGTGGGTATCGCTGGAACAACCGGTTAGTACCTCAACCTATCGTCGCCATCACCGATTCACCCCTAGCGAGAACAACCGCACCACAACAGGTTACCATTTGTTCATTTGCGTAACTTCACCAGAAAACGCAGGCGTCCATCGCCATTTGCAACTTCAACGATTATTGCATGCCTGTGTCAGGTGTCACGCCACACTACGTCTGCCCACATACACGCAACAAAATGTGCACGCCTAGACAATACGTGGAAGGTGGCCCCCGTACGTATGCGATGTCCATTGCTCGAACGACTGTCAACCGGCCTCTGTAGCATGTCGCAGATATGGAACGCGGTGCACCATGCCATCACGGTGTGTGAGGAGAGACGACTAGGTCCGAATACATCAACAGACAGCTCATGCTGATCGCCATCCACGGCGTCCGTTCCTCCCACACGTCTCTATGGCGTACCACACTGCAATCCAGCTCTCATAGGGAGACGACACGTAGCTGCGTGCACAATATTTGCACTGTATGGTCCGCCGTTTTTGGGCGCAGTCGTTGTGCGGTCACACATGTGCCACGATGTATCATTCAGTACATAAGGACGAATGTGCAGTACAGATTGTGGTTCACGCGTACGACATCAGCGGACAGTTGACACA
>NW_025729242.1:125000-127500 GCF_021461385.2 Schistocerca piceifrons
GAGCGTGCTGTCGTGGCATTGCCGGCGGGAGACAACACGCGCCACCTACGGTGACCGGCAGCTCCAACGCCAGCGCCACAGAAGGACAAAAGCCCCACTTGGGTGCCGAAGCGAACTCTCCCAGCACAGCGCACGCGCCAACACATCCGCACAGCTGCGATACAAACCACCAGCGAGAACCGCTGGGGCGACCGAGCAGCAGACGGCGTCGCGGCGCCGAGCGCCGGGCGGCGGCGCATCCTCAACGCACACAGTCCTCAATCGGACCAGCACACTGAAGATGTCCACCGCGCTTCGCACCGGGCCCGCGAGGACCTACTTTGGCCGCACGGCGCCGCGCGCAGGGTGCGCCGGCGCGCAGCTGCGACGCCTGCCGCGTCCGTCGGCCGGCGCGCCTGCCACTGGCCGCCCCCACCAGCCGGCTGTAGCGCGTGCGCCCACGCACCGCGCGGCCAGCACGCCGGGAGGCGCCCCCTCACCGGCCGGGGACGGTCCCACCCAGCCACCGCCGCGTATCGCTTCACACCCAGATGCCGTTCAGTTTCGTCGGCATGGTGGGTATCGCTGGAACAACCGGTTAGTACCTCAACCTATCGTCGCCATCACCGATTCACCCCTAGCGAGAACAACCGCACCACAACAGGTTACCATTTGTTCATTTGCGTAACTTCACCAGAAAACGCAGGCGTCCATCGCCATTTGCAACTTCAACGATTATTGCATGCCTGTGTCAGGTGTCACGCCACACTACGTCTGCCCACATACACGCAACAAAATGTGCACGCCTAGACAATACGTGGAAGGTGGCCCCCGTACGTATGCGATGTCCATTGCTCGAACGACTGTCAACCGGCCTCTGTAGCATGTCGCAGATATGGAACGCGGTGCACCATGCCATCACGGTGTGTGAGGAGAGACGACTAGGTCCGAATACATCAACAGACAGCTCATGCTGATCGCCATCCACGGCGTCCGTTCCTCCCACACGTCTCTATGGCGTACCACACTGCAATCCAGCTCTCATAGGGAGACGACACGTAGCTGCGTGCACAATATTTGCACTGTATGGTCCGCCGTTTTTGGGCGCAGTCGTTGTGCGGTCACACATGTGCCACGATGTATCATTCAGTACATAAGGACGAATGTGCAGTACAGATTGTGGTTCACGCGTACGACATCAGCGGACAGTTGACACAGGCCGCACCACAACGTAGCCTGAGTACGTCGCATGCGAAGGGCATTGAACATGCAAACTTCTCACCAACCAGCTTGCGAAGGCAGGGGGCAAGGTGGGGACGTGGGGAGGGGCGGCATGTACGTCCTGCTGCCATCCACATTACAGTGTACAGCAGGAGCATGTGGAAAGTGAGCAAGACTTGCAAGGTGTTTAACATGAAGCGATACACAGGGGTGCGGGCAGTGCGAGTAGCGAACTATATTGCGAGGGTTGCGGGTGGGCAACACTACAGTAATTGAACGAGTCGTATAACAATTACAGAGCAGGTTTAGGCGACAACGTGGGTTACGTTAAGGCGACAACATGGGTTAGGTTAAGGCACAACATGGGTTAGGTTAAGGCACAACATGGGTTAGGTTAAGGCACAACATGGGTTAGGTTAAGGCACAACATGGGTTAGGTTAAGGCACAACATGGGTTAGGTTAAGGCACAACATGGGTTAGGTTAAGGCACAACATGGGTTAGGTTGAGGCACAACATGGGTTAGGTTAAGGCACAACATGGGTTAGGTTGAGGCACAACATGGGTTAGGTTGAGGCACAACATGGGTTAGGTTGAGGCACAACATGGGTTAGGTTAAGGTACAACATGGGTTAGGTTAAGGTACAACATGGGTTAGGTTAAGGTACAACATGGGTTAGGTTAAGGTACAACATGGGTTAGGTTAAGGTACAACATGGGTTAGGTTAAGGTACAACATAGGTTAGGTTAAGGTACAACATAGGTTAGGTTAAGGTACAACATAGGTTAGGTTAAGGTACAACATAGGTTAGGTTAAGGTACAACATAGGTTAGGTTAAGGTACAACATAGGTTAGGTTAAGGTACAACATAGGTTAGGTTAAGGTACAACATAGGTTAGGTTAGGTTAGGTTAGGTTACACGTTGTTGTATGGAAAGGTGTAGGGGGGGGGGGGGGGGGCGGGGGCGGCAGGTTCGTTGATAGTGATTATAGTAAGTGAATGCTTGTGACATGATCAGATTTGTCACGTCAGGATGCACCTTTGGCTTATTAGAGGCGGCGCTCCAATTCTATGCTTGTGTGAGACCTGTGTCTTTGACTCATGTCATTGTTTGTGCGCTGTGACAGGAGGTACTATTGTGATGTTGGGTGCACCGTTGTATAGGACATGTGTGGGTGTTGGTGCCTGGTCTGCGCAATGGTGGATGTCGAAAGGCTGGGATATTGTATTTTCCGCACGGACCTCCTGGTCTGGTTGTGATAGTGTGGATTGTGTAATGTGGCGGAGAAGATGCACTGGA
>NW_025729242.1:132500-135000 GCF_021461385.2 Schistocerca piceifrons
AGAGCAGTGTCCAAGATGAAGGTATTTTCCAACATCCCATCCCGAGGGATGAATGCCCGCTGACGTTCGTCCACAGCACATGCGCGCATCAGGCGTGACGCGAGAACCTTGTGAAAGGTCCGCGCCAACACCGAGCAGACCGTAATGGGGCGAAAGTCAGCGGGGGATGTTGGTGCAGCCGTTTTCGGGAGAAGGGACGTCCGCGCGCGAAGCAGGCGTTCCGGAAGGGCGCGGGCCAGAAGGAAGAGAGTCATAGTTACTCCCGCCGTTTACCCGCGCTTGCTTGAATTTCTTCACGTTGACATTCAGAGCACTGGGCAGAAATCACATTGCGTCAACACCCGCTAGGGCCATCGCAATGCTTTGTTTTAATTAGACAGTCGGATTCCCCCAGTCCGTGCCAGTTCTGAGTTGATCGTTGAATGGCGGCCGAAGAGAATCCGCGCACCCGCGCGCCCCCGGAGGAGCACGCTAAGGCGGACGCGGCCTCGCAGCAAGGAAGATCCGTGGGAGGCCAAGGCACGGGACCGAGCTCGGATCCTGCACGCAGGTTGAAGCACCGGGGCGCGAACGCCGCGCAGGCGCGCGCATCCTGCACCGCCGGCCAGCACGAGGCCGACCAACGGCGAGAGCAGACCACGCCCGCGCTAAACGCCCGCACTTACCGGCACCCCTACGGCACTCACCTCGCCCAGGCCCGGCACGTTAGCGCTGACCCACTTCCCGACCAAGCCCGACACGCCCCGATCCTCAGAGCCAATCCTTATCCCGAAGTTACGGATCCAATTTGCCGACTTCCCTTACCTACATTATTCTATCGACTAGAGGCTCTTCACCTTGGAGACCTGCTGCGGATATGGGTACGAACCGGCGCGACACCTCCACGTGGCCCTCTCCCGGATTTTCAAGGTCCGAGGGGAAGATCGGGACACCGCCGCAACTGCGGTGCTCTTCGCGTTCCAAACCCTATCTCCCTGCTAGAGGATTCCAGGGAACTCGAACGCTCATGCAGAAAAGAAAACTCTTCCCCGATCTCCCGACGGCGTCTCCGGGTCCTTTTGGGTTACCCCGACGAGCATCTCTAAAAGAGGGGCCCGACTTGTATCGGTTCCGCTGCCGGGTTCCGGAATAGGAACCGGATTCCCTTTCGCCCAACGGGGGCCAGCACAAAGCGCATCATGCTATGACGGCCCCCATCAACATCGGATTTCTCCTAGGGCTTAGGATCGACTGACTCGTGTGCAACGGCTGTTCACACGAAACCCTTCTCCGCGTCAGCCCTCCAGGGCCTCGCTGGAGTATTTGCTACTACCACCAAGATCTGCACCGACGGCGGCTCCAGGCAGGCTCACGCCCAGACCCTTCTGCGCCCACCGCCGCGACCCTCCTACTCGTCAGGGCTTCGCGGCCGGCCGCAAGGACCGGCCATGACTGCCAGACTGACGGCCGAGTATAGGCACGACGCTTCAGCGCCATCCATTTTCAGGGCTAGTTGCTTCGGCAGGTGAGTTGTTACACACTCCTTAGCGGATTCCGACTTCCATGGCCACCGTCCTGCTGTCTTAAGCAACCAACGCCTTTCATGGTTTCCCATGAGCGTCGATTCGGGCGCCTTAACTCGGCGTTTGGTTCATCCCACAGCGCCAGTTCTGCTTACCAAAAGTGGCCCACTTGGCACTCCGATCCGAGTCGTTTGCTCGCGGCTTCAGCATATCAAGCAAGCCGGAGATCTCACCCATTTAAAGTTTGAGAATAGGTTGAGGTCGTTTCGGCCCCAAGGCCTCTAATCATTCGCTTTACCGGATGAGACTCGTACGAGCACCAGCTATCCTGAGGGAAACTTCGGAGGGAACCAGCTACTAGATGGTTCGATTAGTCTTTCGCCCCTATACCCAGCTCCGACGATCGATTTGCACGTCAGAATCGCTACGGACCTCCATCAGGGTTTCCCCTGACTTCGTCCTGGCCAGGCATAGTTCACCATCTTTCGGGTCCCAACGTGTACGCTCTAGGTGCGCCTCACCTCGCAATGAGGACGAGACGCCCCGGGAGTGCGGAGGCCGCCGCCCCGTGAAGGGCGGGGAAGCCCCATCCTCCCTCGGCCCGCGCAAGGCGAGACCTTCACTTTCATTACGCCTTTAGGTTTCGTACAGCCCAATGACTCGCGCACATGTTAGACTCCTTGGTCCGTGTTTCAAGACGGGTCGTGAAATTGTCCAAAGCTGAAGCGCCGCTGACGGGAGCGATTATTCCGCCCGAGAGCATCCCGAGCCAACAGCGGCGCGGGTCCGGGGCCGGGCCAGGTAGGTCCGTCATCCGGGAAGAACCGCGCGCGCTTGCCGGGAGCCCGAGCGCCCAAAGGGGCGAATCGACTCCTCCAGATATACCGCCGGGCAGCCAGCCAGGACACCGGGGCTCTGCCCAACAGACGCGAACCGAGGCCCGCGGAAGGACAGGCTGCGCACCCGGGCCGTAGGCCGGCACCCAGCGGGTCGCGACG
>NW_025729242.1:137500-140000 GCF_021461385.2 Schistocerca piceifrons
CACCGGCAGGACGTCCCACGATACATGCCAGTTAAACACCGACGGGCGGTGAACCAACAGCGTGGGACACAAATCCAACTACGAGCTTTTTAACCGCAACAACTTTAATATACGCTATTGGAGCTGGAATTACCGCGGCTGCTGGCACCAGACTTGCCCTCCAATAGATACTCGTTAAAGGATTTAAAGTGTACTCATTCCGATTACGGGGCCTCGGATGAGTCCCGTATCGTTATTTTTCGTCACTACCTCCCCGTGCCGGGAGTGGGTAATTTGCGCGCCTGCTGCCTTCCTTGGATGTGGTAGCCGTTTCTCAGGCTCCCTCTCCGGAATCGAACCCTGATTCCCCGTTACCCGTTACAACCATGGTAGGCGCAGAACCTACCATCGACAGTTGATAAGGCAGACATTTGAAAGATGCGTCGCCGGTACGAGGACCGTGCGATCAGCCCAAAGTTATTCAGAGTCACCAAGGCAAACGGACCGGACGAGCCGACCGATTGGTTTTGATCTAATAAAAGCGTCCCTTCCATCTCTGGTCGGGACTCTGTTTGCATGTATTAGCTCTAGAATTACCACAGTTATCCAAGTAACGTGGGTACGATCTAAGGAACCATAACTGATTTAATGAGCCATTCGCGGTTTCACCTTAATGCGGCTTGTACTGAGACATGCATGGCTTAATCTTTGAGACAAGCATATGACTACTGGCAGGATCAACCAGGGAGCTGCGTCAACTAGAGCTGAGCAGCCGGCCGCCCGGGAGTGTGTCCCGGGGGCCCGCGCGAACACGCAAGCGTCCGCTCAATCATTCTGCAAACAGGAGGAGGCTGAGCTCCCCTGCACAATACACCTCGAAACCCTCTCAGGTCCCGGCGGCGCGCAGCGCCGTCCCAAGTACTTGGTCGGGTTCGAGAGAGGCGCAATCGCCCGGAGTTAGGCGAGTAGACGCTTTCGGTGCGACCACCCGTGCTCCCAACTGAGCTTGCCGCTGCCGACAGAGGCCCGGGAGCGTGCTGTCGTGGCATTGCCGGCGGGAGACAACACGCGCCACCTACGGTGACCGGCAGCTCCAACGCCAGCGCCACAGAAGGACAAAAGCCCCACTTGGGTGCCGAAGCGAACTCTCCCAGCACAGCGCACGCGCCAACACATCCGCACAGCTGCGATACAAACCACCAGCGAGAACCGCTGGGGCGACCGAGCAGCAGACGGCGTCGCGGCGCCGAGCGCCGGGCGGCGGCGCATCCTCAACGCACACAGTCCTCAATCGGACCAGCACACTGAAGATGTCCACCGCGCTTCGCACCGGGCCCGCGAGGACCTACTTTGGCCGCACGGCGCCGCGCGCAGGGTGCGCCGGCGCGCAGCTGCGACGCCTGCCGCGTCCGTCGGCCGGCGCGCCTGCCACTGGCCGCCCCCACCAGCCGGCTGTAGCGCGTGCGCCCACGCACCGCGCGGCCAGCACGCCGGGAGGCGCCCCCTCACCGGCCGGGGACGGTCCCACCCAGCCACCGCCGCGTATCGCTTCACACCCAGATGCCGTTCAGTTTCGTCGGCATGGTGGGTATCGCTGGAACAACCGGTTAGTACCTCAACCTATCGTCGCCATCACCGATTCACCCCTAGCGAGAACAACCGCACCACAACAGGTTACCATTTGTTCATTTGCGTAACTTCACCAGAAAACGCAGGCGTCCATCGCCATTTGCAACTTCAACGATTATTGCATGCCTGTGTCAGGTGTCACGCCACACTACGTCTGCCCACATACACGCAACAAAATGTGCACGCCTAGACAATACGTGGAAGGTGGCCCCCGTACGTATGCGATGTCCATTGCTCGAACGACTGTCAACCGGCCTCTGTAGCATGTCGCAGATATGGAACGCGGTGCACCATGCCATCACGGTGTGTGAGGAGAGACGACTAGGTCCGAATACATCAACAGACAGCTCATGCTGATCGCCATCCACGGCGTCCGTTCCTCCCACACGTCTCTATGGCGTACCACACTGCAATCCAGCTCTCATAGGGAGACGACACGTAGCTGCGTGCACAATATTTGCACTGTATGGTCCGCCGTTTTTGGGCGCAGTCGTTGTGCGGTCACACATGTGCCACGATGTATCATTCAGTACATAAGGACGAATGTGCAGTACAGATTGTGGTTCACGCGTACGACATCAGCGGACAGTTGACACAGGCCGCACCACAACGTAGCCTGAGTACGTCGCATGCGAAGGGCATTGAACATGCAAACTTCTCACCAACCAGCTTGCGAAGGCAGGGGGCAAGGTGGGGACGTGGGGAGGGGCGGCATGTACGTCCTGCTGCCATCCACATTACAGTGTACAGCAGGAGCATGTGGAAAGTGAGCAAGACTTGCAAGGTGTTTAACATGAAGCGATACACAGGGGTGCGGGCAGTGCGAGTAGCGAACTATATTGCGAGGGTTGCGGGTGGGCAACACTACAGTAATTGAACGAGTCGTATAACA
>NW_025729242.1:147500-152500 GCF_021461385.2 Schistocerca piceifrons
CACGACACGCACATCGAAAGACATGCAGTCTAGTCGGTAATGATCCTTCCGCAGGTTCACCTACGGAAACCTTGTTACGACTTTTACTTCCTCTAAATGATCAAGTTTGGTCATCTTTCCGGTAGCATCGGCAACGACAGAGTCAATGCCGCGTACCAGTCCGAAGACCTCACTAAATCATTCAATCGGTAGTAGCGACGGGCGGTGTGTACAAAGGGCAGGGACGTAATCAACGCGAGCTTATGACTCGCGCTTACTGGGAATTCCTCGTTCATGGGGAACAATTGCAAGCCCCAATCCCTAGCACGAAGGAGGTTCAGCGGGTTACCCCGACCTTTCGGCCTAGGAAGACACGCTGATTCCTTCAGTGTAGCGCGCGTGCGGCCCAGAACATCTAAGGGCATCACAGACCTGTTATTGCTCAATCTCGTGCGGCTAGAAGCCGCCTGTCCCTCTAAGAAGAAAAGTAATCGCTGACAGCACGAAGGATGTCACGCGACTAGTTAGCAGGCTAGAGTCTCGTTCGTTATCGGAATTAACCAGACAAATCGCTCCACCAACTAAGAACGGCCATGCACCACCACCCACCGAATCAAGAAAGAGCTATCAATCTGTCAATCCTTCCGGTGTCCGGGCCTGGTGAGGTTTCCCGTGTTGAGTCAAATTAAGCCGCAGGCTCCACTCCTGGTGGTGCCCTTCCGTCAATTCCTTTAAGTTTCAGCTTTGCAACCATACTTCCCCCGGAACCCAAAAGCTTTGGTTTCCCGGAGGCTGCCCGCCGAGTCATCGGAGGAACTGCGGCGGATCGCTGGCTGGCATCGTTTATGGTTAGAACTAGGGCGGTATCTGATCGCCTTCGAACCTCTAACTTTCGTTCTTGATTAATGAAAACATACTTGGCAAATGCTTTCGCTTCTGTTCGTCTTGCGACGATCCAAGAATTTCACCTCTAACGTCGCAATACGAATGCCCCCGCCTGTCCCTATTAATCATTACCTCGGGTTCCGAAAACCAACAAAATAGAACCGAGGTCCTATTCCATTATTCCATGCACACAGTATTCAGGCGGGCTTGCCTGCTTTAAGCACTCTAATTTGTTCAAAGTAAACGTGCCGGCCCACCGAGACACTCAATAAAGAGCACCCTGGTAGGATTTCAACGGGGTCCGCCTCGGGACGCACGAGCACGCACGAGGCGGTCGCACGCCTTCAGCTCGCCCCACCGGCAGGACGTCCCACGATACATGCCAGTTAAACACCGACGGGCGGTGAACCAACAGCGTGGGACACAAATCCAACTACGAGCTTTTTAACCGCAACAACTTTAATATACGCTATTGGAGCTGGAATTACCGCGGCTGCTGGCACCAGACTTGCCCTCCAATAGATACTCGTTAAAGGATTTAAAGTGTACTCATTCCGATTACGGGGCCTCGGATGAGTCCCGTATCGTTATTTTTCGTCACTACCTCCCCGTGCCGGGAGTGGGTAATTTGCGCGCCTGCTGCCTTCCTTGGATGTGGTAGCCGTTTCTCAGGCTCCCTCTCCGGAATCGAACCCTGATTCCCCGTTACCCGTTACAACCATGGTAGGCGCAGAACCTACCATCGACAGTTGATAAGGCAGACATTTGAAAGATGCGTCGCCGGTACGAGGACCGTGCGATCAGCCCAAAGTTATTCAGAGTCACCAAGGCAAACGGACCGGACGAGCCGACCGATTGGTTTTGATCTAATAAAAGCGTCCCTTCCATCTCTGGTCGGGACTCTGTTTGCATGTATTAGCTCTAGAATTACCACAGTTATCCAAGTAACGTGGGTACGATCTAAGGAACCATAACTGATTTAATGAGCCATTCGCGGTTTCACCTTAATGCGGCTTGTACTGAGACATGCATGGCTTAATCTTTGAGACAAGCATATGACTACTGGCAGGATCAACCAGGGAGCTGCGTCAACTAGAGCTGAGCAGCCGGCCGCCCGGGAGTGTGTCCCGGGGGCCCGCGCGAACACGCAAGCGTCCGCTCAATCATTCTGCAAACAGGAGGAGGCTGAGCTCCCCTGCACAATACACCTCGAAACCCTCTCAGGTCCCGGCGGCGCGCAGCGCCGTCCCAAGTACTTGGTCGGGTTCGAGAGAGGCGCAATCGCCCGGAGTTAGGCGAGTAGACGCTTTCGGTGCGACCACCCGTGCTCCCAACTGAGCTTGCCGCTGCCGACAGAGGCCCGGGAGCGTGCTGTCGTGGCATTGCCGGCGGGAGACAACACGCGCCACCTACGGTGACCGGCAGCTCCAACGCCAGCGCCACAGAAGGACAAAAGCCCCACTTGGGTGCCGAAGCGAACTCTCCCAGCACAGCGCACGCGCCAACACATCCGCACAGCTGCGATACAAACCACCAGCGAGAACCGCTGGGGCGACCGAGCAGCAGACGGCGTCGCGGCGCCGAGCGCCGGGCGGCGGCGCATCCTCAACGCACACAGTCCTCAATCGGACCAGCACACTGAAGATGTCCACCGCGCTTCGCACCGGGCCCGCGAGGACCTACTTTGGCCGCACGGCGCCGCGCGCAGGGTGCGCCGGCGCGCAGCTGCGACGCCTGCCGCGTCCGTCGGCCGGCGCGCCTGCCACTGGCCGCCCCCACCAGCCGGCTGTAGCGCGTGCGCCCACGCACCGCGCGGCCAGCACGCCGGGAGGCGCCCCCTCACCGGCCGGGGACGGTCCCACCCAGCCACCGCCGCGTATCGCTTCACACCCAGATGCCGTTCAGTTTCGTCGGCATGGTGGGTATCGCTGGAACAACCGGTTAGTACCTCAACCTATCGTCGCCATCACCGATTCACCCCTAGCGAGAACAACCGCACCACAACAGGTTACCATTTGTTCATTTGCGTAACTTCACCAGAAAACGCAGGCGTCCATCGCCATTTGCAACTTCAACGATTATTGCATGCCTGTGTCAGGTGTCACGCCACACTACGTCTGCCCACATACACGCAACAAAATGTGCACGCCTAGACAATACGTGGAAGGTGGCCCCCGTACGTATGCGATGTCCATTGCTCGAACGACTGTCAACCGGCCTCTGTAGCATGTCGCAGATATGGAACGCGGTGCACCATGCCATCACGGTGTGTGAGGAGAGACGACTAGGTCCGAATACATCAACAGACAGCTCATGCTGATCGCCATCCACGGCGTCCGTTCCTCCCACACGTCTCTATGGCGTACCACACTGCAATCCAGCTCTCATAGGGAGACGACACGTAGCTGCGTGCACAATATTTGCACTGTATGGTCCGCCGTTTTTGGGCGCAGTCGTTGTGCGGTCACACATGTGCCACGATGTATCATTCAGTACATAAGGACGAATGTGCAGTACAGATTGTGGTTCACGCGTACGACATCAGCGGACAGTTGACACAGGCCGCACCACAACGTAGCCTGAGTACGTCGCATGCGAAGGGCATTGAACATGCAAACTTCTCACCAACCAGCTTGCGAAGGCAGGGGGCAAGGTGGGGACGTGGGGAGGGGCGGCATGTACGTCCTGCTGCCATCCACATTACAGTGTACAGCAGGAGCATGTGGAAAGTGAGCAAGACTTGCAAGGTGTTTAACATGAAGCGATACACAGGGGTGCGGGCAGTGCGAGTAGCGAACTATATTGCGAGGGTTGCGGGTGGGCAACACTACAGTAATTGAACGAGTCGTATAACAATTACAGAGCAGGTTTAGGCGACAACGTGGGTTACGTTAAGGCGACAACATGGGTTAGGTTAAGGCACAACATGGGTTAGGTTAAGGCACAACATGGGTTAGGTTAAGGCACAACATGGGTTAGGTTAAGGCACAACATGGGTTAGGTTAAGGCACAACATGGGTTAGGTTAAGGCACAACATGGGTTAGGTTAAGGCACAACATGGGTTAGGTTAAGGCACAACATGGGTTAGGTTGAGGCACAACATGGGTTAGGTTAAGGCACAACATGGGTTAGGTTGAGGCACAACATGGGTTAGGTTGAGGCACAACATGGGTTAGGTTGAGGCACAACATGGGTTAGGTTAAGGTACAACATGGGTTAGGTTAAGGTACAACATGGGTTAGGTTAAGGTACAACATGGGTTAGGTTAAGGTACAACATGGGTTAGGTTAAGGTACAACATGGGTTAGGTTAAGGTACAACATAGGTTAGGTTAAGGTACAACATAGGTTAGGTTAAGGTACAACATAGGTTAGGTTAAGGTACAACATAGGTTAGGTTAAGGTACAACATAGGTTAGGTTAAGGTACAACATAGGTTAGGTTAAGGTACAACATAGGTTAGGTTAGGTTAGGTTAGGTTACACGTTGTTGTACGGAAAGGTGTAGGGGGGGGGGGGGCGGGGGCGGCAGGTTCGTTGATAGTGATTATAGTAAGTGAATGCTTGTGACATGATCAGATTTGTCACGTCAGGATGCACCTTTGGCTTATTAGAGGCGGCGCTCCAATTCTATGCTTGTGTGAGACCTGTGTCTTTGACTCATGTCATTGTTTGTGCGCTGTGACAGGAGGTACTATTGTGATGTTGGGTGCACCGTTGTATAGGACATGTGTGGGTGTTGGTGCCTGGTCTGCGCAATGGTGGATGTCGAAAGGCTGGGATATTGTATTTTCCGCACGGACCTCCTGGTCTGGTTGTGATAGTGTGGATTGTGTAATGTGGCGGAGAAGATGCACTGGATGTTGTTCCATGCTGGTGCTTACATATTGTATGTGCGCCTGTTAGAAGCAGAGAGTGGTGCGTGATCAGAGTGTCTGGCTGACGTGTGGTTCCCATTTTGGGCAGACTCTTTCAGCATGTATACGGACAGTTGTGTATATTTGCTGTAGTTTGATGGCTCTGCATTGATTACTAATCAGCGCCGTGTGTACGGGTAATCTGGTTCCAGTCCAAAATGTTCCATCTGTGTACATTAGTGACAAAGACTCCCCCCATGCAGTGGGGCTCGGTCTGTTA
>NW_025729242.1:160000-162500 GCF_021461385.2 Schistocerca piceifrons
TTTTTAACCGCAACAACTTTAATATACGCTATTGGAGCTGGAATTACCGCGGCTGCTGGCACCAGACTTGCCCTCCAATAGATACTCGTTAAAGGATTTAAAGTGTACTCATTCCGATTACGGGGCCTCGGATGAGTCCCGTATCGTTATTTTTCGTCACTACCTCCCCGTGCCGGGAGTGGGTAATTTGCGCGCCTGCTGCCTTCCTTGGATGTGGTAGCCGTTTCTCAGGCTCCCTCTCCGGAATCGAACCCTGATTCCCCGTTACCCGTTACAACCATGGTAGGCGCAGAACCTACCATCGACAGTTGATAAGGCAGACATTTGAAAGATGCGTCGCCGGTACGAGGACCGTGCGATCAGCCCAAAGTTATTCAGAGTCACCAAGGCAAACGGACCGGACGAGCCGACCGATTGGTTTTGATCTAATAAAAGCGTCCCTTCCATCTCTGGTCGGGACTCTGTTTGCATGTATTAGCTCTAGAATTACCACAGTTATCCAAGTAACGTGGGTACGATCTAAGGAACCATAACTGATTTAATGAGCCATTCGCGGTTTCACCTTAATGCGGCTTGTACTGAGACATGCATGGCTTAATCTTTGAGACAAGCATATGACTACTGGCAGGATCAACCAGGGAGCTGCGTCAACTAGAGCTGAGCAGCCGGCCGCCCGGGAGTGTGTCCCGGGGGCCCGCGCGAACACGCAAGCGTCCGCTCAATCATTCTGCAAACAGGAGGAGGCTGAGCTCCCCTGCACAATACACCTCGAAACCCTCTCAGGTCCCGGCGGCGCGCAGCGCCGTCCCAAGTACTTGGTCGGGTTCGAGAGAGGCGCAATCGCCCGGAGTTAGGCGAGTAGACGCTTTCGGTGCGACCACCCGTGCTCCCAACTGAGCTTGCCGCTGCCGACAGAGGCCCGGGAGCGTGCTGTCGTGGCATTGCCGGCGGGAGACAACACGCGCCACCTACGGTGACCGGCAGCTCCAACGCCAGCGCCACAGAAGGACAAAAGCCCCACTTGGGTGCCGAAGCGAACTCTCCCAGCACAGCGCACGCGCCAACACATCCGCACAGCTGCGATACAAACCACCAGCGAGAACCGCTGGGGCGACCGAGCAGCAGACGGCGTCGCGGCGCCGAGCGCCGGGCGGCGGCGCATCCTCAACGCACACAGTCCTCAATCGGACCAGCACACTGAAGATGTCCACCGCGCTTCGCACCGGGCCCGCGAGGACCTACTTTGGCCGCACGGCGCCGCGCGCAGGGTGCGCCGGCGCGCAGCTGCGACGCCTGCCGCGTCCGTCGGCCGGCGCGCCTGCCACTGGCCGCCCCCACCAGCCGGCTGTAGCGCGTGCGCCCACGCACCGCGCGGCCAGCACGCCGGGAGGCGCCCCCTCACCGGCCGGGGACGGTCCCACCCAGCCACCGCCGCGTATCGCTTCACACCCAGATGCCGTTCAGTTTCGTCGGCATGGTGGGTATCGCTGGAACAACCGGTTAGTACCTCAACCTATCGTCGCCATCACCGATTCACCCCTAGCGAGAACAACCGCACCACAACAGGTTACCATTTGTTCATTTGCGTAACTTCACCAGAAAACGCAGGCGTCCATCGCCATTTGCAACTTCAACGATTATTGCATGCCTGTGTCAGGTGTCACGCCACACTACGTCTGCCCACATACACGCAACAAAATGTGCACGCCTAGACAATACGTGGAAGGTGGCCCCCGTACGTATGCGATGTCCATTGCTCGAACGACTGTCAACCGGCCTCTGTAGCATGTCGCAGATATGGAACGCGGTGCACCATGCCATCACGGTGTGTGAGGAGAGACGACTAGGTCCGAATACATCAACAGACAGCTCATGCTGATCGCCATCCACGGCGTCCGTTCCTCCCACACGTCTCTATGGCGTACCACACTGCAATCCAGCTCTCATAGGGAGACGACACGTAGCTGCGTGCACAATATTTGCACTGTATGGTCCGCCGTTTTTGGGCGCAGTCGTTGTGCGGTCACACATGTGCCACGATGTATCATTCAGTACATAAGGACGAATGTGCAGTACAGATTGTGGTTCACGCGTACGACATCAGCGGACAGTTGACACAGGCCGCACCACAACGTAGCCTGAGTACGTCGCATGCGAAGGGCATTGAACATGCAAACTTCTCACCAACCAGCTTGCGAAGGCAGGGGGCAAGGTGGGGACGTGGGGAGGGGCGGCATGTACGTCCTGCTGCCATCCACATTACAGTGTACAGCAGGAGCATGTGGAAAGTGAGCAAGACTTGCAAGGTGTTTAACATGAAGCGATACACAGGGGTGCGGGCAGTGCGAGTAGCGAACTATATTGCGAGGGTTGCGGGTGGGCAACACTACAGTAATTGAACGAGTCGTATAACAATTACAGAGCAGGTTTAGGCGACAACGTGGGTTACGTTAAGGCGACAACATGGGTTAGGTTAAGGCACAACATGGGTTAGGTTAAG
>NW_025729242.1:172500-175000 GCF_021461385.2 Schistocerca piceifrons
GTCGGCCGGCGCGCCTGCCACTGGCCGCCCCCACCAGCCGGCTGTAGCGCGTGCGCCCACGCACCGCGCGGCCAGCACGCCGGGAGGCGCCCCCTCACCGGCCGGGGACGGTCCCACCCAGCCACCGCCGCGTATCGCTTCACACCCAGATGCCGTTCAGTTTCGTCGGCATGGTGGGTATCGCTGGAACAACCGGTTAGTACCTCAACCTATCGTCGCCATCACCGATTCACCCCTAGCGAGAACAACCGCACCACAACAGGTTACCATTTGTTCATTTGCGTAACTTCACCAGAAAACGCAGGCGTCCATCGCCATTTGCAACTTCAACGATTATTGCATGCCTGTGTCAGGTGTCACGCCACACTACGTCTGCCCACATACACGCAACAAAATGTGCACGCCTAGACAATACGTGGAAGGTGGCCCCCGTACGTATGCGATGTCCATTGCTCGAACGACTGTCAACCGGCCTCTGTAGCATGTCGCAGATATGGAACGCGGTGCACCATGCCATCACGGTGTGTGAGGAGAGACGACTAGGTCCGAATACATCAACAGACAGCTCATGCTGATCGCCATCCACGGCGTCCGTTCCTCCCACACGTCTCTATGGCGTACCACACTGCAATCCAGCTCTCATAGGGAGACGACACGTAGCTGCGTGCACAATATTTGCACTGTATGGTCCGCCGTTTTTGGGCGCAGTCGTTGTGCGGTCACACATGTGCCACGATGTATCATTCAGTACATAAGGACGAATGTGCAGTACAGATTGTGGTTCACGCGTACGACATCAGCGGACAGTTGACACAGGCCGCACCACAACGTAGCCTGAGTACGTCGCATGCGAAGGGCATTGAACATGCAAACTTCTCACCAACCAGCTTGCGAAGGCAGGGGGCAAGGTGGGGACGTGGGGAGGGGCGGCATGTACGTCCTGCTGCCATCCACATTACAGTGTACAGCAGGAGCATGTGGAAAGTGAGCAAGACTTGCAAGGTGTTTAACATGAAGCGATACACAGGGGTGCGGGCAGTGCGAGTAGCGAACTATATTGCGAGGGTTGCGGGTGGGCAACACTACAGTAATTGAACGAGTCGTATAACAATTACAGAGCAGGTTTAGGCGACAACGTGGGTTACGTTAAGGCGACAACATGGGTTAGGTTAAGGCACAACATGGGTTAGGTTAAGGCACAACATGGGTTAGGTTAAGGCACAACATGGGTTAGGTTAAGGCACAACATGGGTTAGGTTAAGGCACAACATGGGTTAGGTTAAGGCACAACATGGGTTAGGTTAAGGCACAACATGGGTTAGGTTAAGGCACAACATGGGTTAGGTTGAGGCACAACATGGGTTAGGTTAAGGCACAACATGGGTTAGGTTGAGGCACAACATGGGTTAGGTTGAGGCACAACATGGGTTAGGTTGAGGCACAACATGGGTTAGGTTAAGGTACAACATGGGTTAGGTTAAGGTACAACATGGGTTAGGTTAAGGTACAACATGGGTTAGGTTAAGGTACAACATGGGTTAGGTTAAGGTACAACATGGGTTAGGTTAAGGTACAACATAGGTTAGGTTAAGGTACAACATAGGTTAGGTTAAGGTACAACATAGGTTAGGTTAAGGTACAACATAGGTTAGGTTAAGGTACAACATAGGTTAGGTTAAGGTACAACATAGGTTAGGTTAAGGTACAACATAGGTTAGGTTAAGGTACAACATAGGTTAGGTTAGGTTAGGTTAGGTTACACGTTGTTGTACGGAAAGGTGTAGGGGGGGGGGGGGCGGGGGCGGCAGGTTCGTTGATAGTGATTATAGTAAGTGAATGCTTGTGACATGATCAGATTTGTCACGTCAGGATGCACCTTTGGCTTATTAGAGGCGGCGCTCCAATTCTATGCTTGTGTGAGACCTGTGTCTTTGACTCATGTCATTGTTTGTGCGCTGTGACAGGAGGTACTATTGTGATGTTGGGTGCACCGTTGTATAGGACATGTGTGGGTGTTGGTGCCTGGTCTGCGCAATGGTGGATGTCGAAAGGCTGGGATATTGTATTTTCCGCACGGACCTCCTGGTCTGGTTGTGATAGTGTGGATTGTGTAATGTGGCGGAGAAGATGCACTGGATGTTGTTCCATGCTGGTGCTTACATATTGTATGTGCGCCTGTTAGAAGCAGAGAGTGGTGCGTGATCAGAGTGTCTGGCTGACGTGTGGTTCCCATTTTGGGCAGACTCTTTCAGCATGTATACGGACAGTTGTGTATATTTGCTGTAGTTTGATGGCTCTGCATTGATTACTAATCAGCGCCGTGTGTACGGGTAATCTGGTTCCAGTCCAAAATGTTCCATCTGTGTACATTAGTGACAAAGACTCCCCCCATGCAGTGGGGCTCGGTCTGTTATAACTCTTCCGCGTAATATATTTGCCCCACGTTTTTGCGACTGCGAGTGCGAGTGCAACGCGCATGGGGACCGACATGCTGATGGCT
>NW_025729242.1:182500-187500 GCF_021461385.2 Schistocerca piceifrons
GTTAAAGGATTTAAAGTGTACTCATTCCGATTACGGGGCCTCGGATGAGTCCCGTATCGTTATTTTTCGTCACTACCTCCCCGTGCCGGGAGTGGGTAATTTGCGCGCCTGCTGCCTTCCTTGGATGTGGTAGCCGTTTCTCAGGCTCCCTCTCCGGAATCGAACCCTGATTCCCCGTTACCCGTTACAACCATGGTAGGCGCAGAACCTACCATCGACAGTTGATAAGGCAGACATTTGAAAGATGCGTCGCCGGTACGAGGACCGTGCGATCAGCCCAAAGTTATTCAGAGTCACCAAGGCAAACGGACCGGACGAGCCGACCGATTGGTTTTGATCTAATAAAAGCGTCCCTTCCATCTCTGGTCGGGACTCTGTTTGCATGTATTAGCTCTAGAATTACCACAGTTATCCAAGTAACGTGGGTACGATCTAAGGAACCATAACTGATTTAATGAGCCATTCGCGGTTTCACCTTAATGCGGCTTGTACTGAGACATGCATGGCTTAATCTTTGAGACAAGCATATGACTACTGGCAGGATCAACCAGGGAGCTGCGTCAACTAGAGCTGAGCAGCCGGCCGCCCGGGAGTGTGTCCCGGGGGCCCGCGCGAACACGCAAGCGTCCGCTCAATCATTCTGCAAACAGGAGGAGGCTGAGCTCCCCTGCACAATACACCTCGAAACCCTCTCAGGTCCCGGCGGCGCGCAGCGCCGTCCCAAGTACTTGGTCGGGTTCGAGAGAGGCGCAATCGCCCGGAGTTAGGCGAGTAGACGCTTTCGGTGCGACCACCTGTGCTCCCAACTGAGCTTGCCGCTGCCGACAGAGGCCCGGGAGCGTGCTGTCGTGGCATTGCCGGCGGGAGACAACACGCGCCACCTACGGTGACCGGCAGCTCCAACGCCAGCGCCACAGAAGGACAAAAGCCCCACTTGGGTGCCGAAGCGAACTCTCCCAGCACAGCGCACGCGCCAACACATCCGCACAGCTGCGATACAAACCACCAGCGAGAACCGCTGGGGCGACCGAGCAGCAGACGGCGTCGCGGCGCCGAGCGCCGGGCGGCGGCGCATCCTCAACGCACACAGTCCTCAATCGGACCAGCACACTGAAGATGTCCACCGCGCTTCGCACCGGGCCCGCGAGGACCTACTTTGGCCGCACGGCGCCGCGCGCAGGGTGCGCCGGCGCGCAGCTGCGACGCCTGCCGCGTCCGTCGGCCGGCGCGCCTGCCACTGGCCGCCCCCACCAGCCGGCTGTAGCGCGTGCGCCCACGCACCGCGCGGCCAGCACGCCGGGAGGCGCCCCCTCACCGGCCGGGGACGGTCCCACCCAGCCACCGCCGCGTATCGCTTCACACCCAGATGCCGTTCAGTTTCGTCGGCATGGTGGGTATCGCTGGAACAACCGGTTAGTACCTCAACCTATCGTCGCCATCACCGATTCACCCCTAGCGAGAACAACCGCACCACAACAGGTTACCATTTGTTCATTTGCGTAACTTCACCAGAAAACGCAGGCGTCCATCGCCATTTGCAACTTCAACGATTATTGCATGCCTGTGTCAGGTGTCACGCCACACTACGTCTGCCCACATACACGCAACAAAATGTGCACGCCTAGACAATACGTGGAAGGTGGCCCCCGTACGTATGCGATGTCCATTGCTCGAACGACTGTCAACCGGCCTCTGTAGCATGTCGCAGATATGGAACGCGGTGCACCATGCCATCACGGTGTGTGAGGAGAGACGACTAGGTCCGAATACATCAACAGACAGCTCATGCTGATCGCCATCCACGGCGTCCGTTCCTCCCACACGTCTCTATGGCGTACCACACTGCAATCCAGCTCTCATAGGGAGACGACACGTAGCTGCGTGCACAATATTTGCACTGTATGGTCCGCCGTTTTTGGGCGCAGTCGTTGTGCGGTCACACATGTGCCACGATGATCATTCAGTACATAAGGACGAATGTGCAGTACAGATTGTGGTTCACGCGTACGACATCAGCGGACAGTTGACACAGGCCGCACCACAACGTAGCCTGCGTACGTCGCATGCGAAGGGCATTGAACATGCAAACTTGTCACCAACCACCTTGCGAAGGCAGGGGGCAAGGTGGGGACGTGGGGAGAGGTGGGGGGGGGGGGGGGGGCGGCATGTACGCCCTGCTGCCATCCACATTACAGTGTACAGCAGGAGCATGTGGAAAGTCAGCAAGACTTGCAAGGTGTTTAACATGAAGCGATACACAGGGGAGCGGGCAGTGCGAGTAGCGAACTATATTGCGAGGGTTGCGGGTGGGCAACACTACACTAATTGAACGAGTCGTATAACAATTACAGAGCAGGTTTAGGCGACAACGTGGGTTACGATAGGCGACAACGTGGGTTACGTTAGGGGACAACGTGGGTTACGTTAGGGGACAACGTGGGTTACGTTAGGGGACACGTGGGTTACGTTAGGGGACAACGTGGGTTACGTTAGGGGACAACGTGGGTTACGTTAGGGGACAACGTGGGTTACGTTAGGGGACAACGTGGGTTAGGTTAAGGCACAACATGGGTTAGGTTAAGGCACAACATGGGTTAGGTTAAGGCACAACATGGGTTAGGTTAAGGCACAACATGGGTTAGGTTTAAGGCACAACATGGGTTAGGTTACGGCACAACATGGGTTAGGTTAAGGCACAACATGGGTTAGGTTAGGGACAACATGGGTTAGGTTAGGGGACAACATGGGTTAGGTTAAGGCACAACATGGGTTAGTTAAGGCACAACATGGGTTAGGTTAGGGGACAACATGGGTTAGGTTAGGGCACAACATGGGTTAGGTTAGGGGACAACATGGGTTAGGTTAGGGGACAACATGGGTTAGGTTAGGGGACAACATGGGTTAGGTTAGGGGACAACATGGGTTAGGTTAGGGGACAACATGGGTTAGGTTAGGGGACAACATGGGTTAGGTTAGGGGACAACATGGGTTAGGTTAAGGCACAACATGGGTTAGGTTAGGGGACAACATGGGTTAGGTTAGGGGACAACATGGGTTAGGTTAGGGGACAACATGGGTTAGGTTAGGGGACAACATGGGTTAGGTTAAGGCACAACATGGGTTAGGTTAGGGCACAACATGGGTTAGGTTAGGGCACAACATGGGTTAGGTTAGGGCACAACATGGTTAGGTTAGGGGACAACATGGGTTAGGTTAGGGGACATACATGGGTTAGGTTAGGGGACAACATGGGTTAGGTTAGGGGACAACATGGGTTAGGTTAGGGGACAACATGGGTTAGGTTAGGGGACAACATGGGTTAGGTTAGGGGACAACATGGGTTAGGTTAGGGGACAACATGGGTTAGGTTAGGGGGACAACATGGGTTAGGTTAGGGGACAACATGGGTTAGGTTAAGGCACAACATGGGTTAGTTAAGCACAACATGGGTTAGGTTAGGGGACAACATGGGTTAGGTTAGGGGACAACATGGGTTAGGTTAGGGGACAACATGGGTTAGGTTAAGGCACAACATGGGTTAGGTTAGGGGACAACATGGGTTAGGTTAAGGCACAACATGGGTTAGGTTAGGGGACAACATGGGTTAGGTTAGGGGACAACATGGGTTAGGTTAAGGCACAACATGGGTTAGGTTAAGGCACAACATGGGTTAGGTTTAAGGCACAACATGGGTTAGGTTAGGGACAACATGGGTTAGGTTAGGGGACAACTTGGGTTAGGTTAGGGGACAACATGGGTTAGGTTAAGGCACAACATGGGTTAGGTTAAGGCACAACATGGGTTAGGTTAGGGGACAACATGGGTTAGGTTAGGGGACAACATGGGTTAGGTTAGGGGACAACATGGGTTAGGTTAAGGCACAACATGGGTTAGGTTAGGGGACAACATGGGTTAGGTTAAGGCACAACATGGGTTAGGTTAGGGGACAACATGGGTTAGGTTAGGGGACAACATGGGTTAGGTTAAGGCACAACATGGGTTAGGTTAAGGCACAACATGGGTTAGGTTAAGGGACAACATGGGTTAGGTTAGGGGACAACTTGGGTTAGGTTAGGGGACAACATGGTTAGGTTAAGGCACAACATGGGTTAGGTTAAGGCACAACATGGGTTAGGTTAAGGTACAACATGGGGTTAGGTTAAGGTACAACATGGGTTAGGTTAGGTTACACGTTGTTGTAAGGAAAGGTGTGGGGGGGGGGGGGGGGGGGCGGGGCGGCAGGTTCGTTGATAGTGATTATAGTAAGTGAATGCTTGTGACCATGATGAGATTTGTCACGTCAGGATGCACCTTTGGCTTATTAGAGGCGGCGCTCCAATTCTATGCTTGTGTCAGACCTGTGTCTTTTGACTCATGTCATTGTTTGTGCGCTGTGACAGGAGGTACTATTGTGATGTTGGGTGCACCGTTGTATAGGACATGTGTGGGTGTTGGTGCCTTATCTGCGCAATGGTGGATGTCGAAAGGGTGGGATATTCTATTTCCGCATGGACCTCCTGGTCTGGTTGTGATAGTGTGGATTGTGTAATGTGGCGGAGAGGATGCACTGGATGTTGTTCCATGCTGGTGCTTACATATTGTATGTGCGCCTGTTAGAAGCAGAGAGTGGTGCGTGATCAGAGTGTCTGGCTGACGTGTGGTTCCCATTGTGGGCAGACTCTTTCAGCATGTATACGGACAGTTGTATATATTTTCTGTAGTTTGATGGCTCTGCATTGATTACTAATCAGCGCCGTGTGTACGGGTAATCTGGTTCCAGTCCACAATGTTCTATCTGTGTACATTAGTGACAAAGACTCCCCCCATGCAGTGGGGCTCGGTCTGTTATAACTCTTCCGCGTAATATATTTGCCCCACGTTTTTGCGAGTGCGAGTGCGAGTGCAACGCGCATGGGGACCGACATGCTGATGGCTCGGTATCGGACGCCGTACAGTGAGCAACGCGATCGCGTCTCTCGCTCGTAAGTGGTACAGGTCGC
>NW_025729242.1:192500-200000 GCF_021461385.2 Schistocerca piceifrons
ACTTGTTCGCTATCGGTCTCGTGGTCATATTTAGTCTCAGATGGAGTTTACCACCCACTTGGAGCTGCACTCTCAAGCAACCCGACTCGAAGGAGAGGTCCCGCCGACGCTCGCACCGGCCGCTACGGGCCTGGCACCCTCTACGGGCCGTGGCCTCATTCAAGTTGGACTTGGGCTCGGCGCGAGGCGTCGGGGTAGTGGACCCTCCCAAACACCACATGCCACGACAGGCGGCAGCCTGCGGGGTTCGGTGCTGGACTCTTCCCTGTTCGCTCGCCGCTACTGGGGGAATCCTTGTTAGTTTCTTTTCCTCCGCTTAGTAATATGCTTAAATTCAGCGGGTAGTCTCGCCTGCTCTGAGGTCGTTGTACGAGGTGTCGCACGCCACACCGCCAGCCGGCTGTGCACGCTACCGAGAAAGTACCGGTATGCGAACCGCCAGGCGACGGGCGCGCATCGCACGTTTGAGGAGACGCGGCCGGCCCCACAGGCGGCCGCGACACTCCCAGGTCTGCGAAGCGGGGCAAACGCCGCGCGCTTCAGTATACGTAGCCGACCCTCAGCCAGACGTGGCCCGGGAACGGAATCCATGGACCGCAATGTGCGTTCGAAACGTCGATGTTCATGTGTCCTGCAGTTCACATGTCGACGCGCAATTTGCTGCGTTCTTCATCGACCCACGAGCCGAGTGATCCACCGTCCTGGGTGATCTTTTCTCAAGTTTCCGCCGTCTCTTTCGAGACGGTCGCATAGGCGGGAGTGAGGCGTGTGGCGGCCCCTGTTCCAGCGTTCTGTGTCCAACGGCCTCACGGCCGACGGGCGTCGTACGGCTCCACACCGGAGCGGACAGGCACTCGGGCGAAAGTCATTCAAAACCGGCGCCAGGCGCCAGGTGCCGCAGGCCAGCCGCTCCAGCGCTTCAGCGCTCGTACCACACAACATTGCCGCTAGTTTTGAGAGGCACGCGTGGTTCCGCACGCGGCGCACGGCTACTGCGAGCCGTACAGGTAGCGTGTTGCGCGACACGACACGCACATCGAAAGACATGCAGTCTAGTCGGTAATGATCCTTCCGCAGGTTCACCTACGGAAACCTTGTTACGACTTTTACTTCCTCTAAATGATCAAGTTTGGTCATCTTTCCGGTAGCATCGGCAACGACAGAGTCAATGCCGCGTACCAGTCCGAAGACCTCACTAAATCATTCAATCGGTAGTAGCGACGGGCGGTGTGTACAAAGGGCAGGGACGTAATCAACGCGAGCTTATGACTCGCGCTTACTGGGAATTCCTCGTTCATGGGGAACAATTGCAAGCCCCAATCCCTAGCACGAAGGAGGTTCAGCGGGTTACCCCGACCTTTCGGCCTAGGAAGACACGCTGATTCCTTCAGTGTAGCGCGCGTGCGGCCCAGAACATCTAAGGGCATCACAGACCTGTTATTGCTCAATCTCGTGCGGCTAGAAGCCGCCTGTCCCTCTAAGAAGAAAAGTAATCGCTGACAGCACGAAGGATGTCACGCGACTAGTTAGCAGGCTAGAGTCTCGTTCGTTATCGGAATTAACCAGACAAATCGCTCCACCAACTAAGAACGGCCATGCACCACCACCCACCGAATCAAGAAAGAGCTATCAATCTGTCAATCCTTCCGGTGTCCGGGCCTGGTGAGGTTTCCCGTGTTGAGTCAAATTAAGCCGCAGGCTCCACTCCTGGTGGTGCCCTTCCGTCAATTCCTTTAAGTTTCAGCTTTGCAACCATACTTCCCCCGGAACCCAAAAGCTTTGGTTTCCCGGAGGCTGCCCGCCGAGTCATCGGAGGAACTGCGGCGGATCGCTGGCTGGCATCGTTTATGGTTAGAACTAGGGCGGTATCTGATCGCCTTCGAACCTCTAACTTTCGTTCTTGATTAATGAAAACATACTTGGCAAATGCTTTCGCTTCTGTTCGTCTTGCGACGATCCAAGAATTTCACCTCTAACGTCGCAATACGAATGCCCCCGCCTGTCCCTATTAATCATTACCTCGGGTTCCGAAAACCAACAAAATAGAACCGAGGTCCTATTCCATTATTCCATGCACACAGTATTCAGGCGGGCTTGCCTGCTTTAAGCACTCTAATTTGTTCAAAGTAAACGTGCCGGCCCACCGAGACACTCAATAAAGAGCACCCTGGTAGGATTTCAACGGGGTCCGCCTCGGGACGCACGAGCACGCACGGGGCGGTCGCACGCCTTCGGCTCGCCCCACCGGCAGGACGTCCCACGATACATGCCAGTTAAACACCGACGGGCGGTGAACCAACAGCGTGGGACACAAATCCAACTACGAGCTTTTTAACCGCAACAACTTTAATATACGCTATTGGAGCTGGAATTACCGCGGCTGCTGGCACCAGACTTGCCCTCCAATAGATACTCGTTAAAGGATTTAAAGTGTACTCATTCCGATTACGGGGCCTCGGATGAGTCCCGTATCGTTATTTTTCGTCACTACCTCCCCGTGCCGGGAGTGGGTAATTTGCGCGCCTGCTGCCTTCCTTGGATGTGGTAGCCGTTTCTCAGGCTCCCTCTCCGGAATCGAACCCTGATTCCCCGTTACCCGTTACAACCATGGTAGGCGCAGAACCTACCATCGACAGTTGATAAGGCAGACATTTGAAAGATGCGTCGCCGGTACGAGGACCGTGCGATCAGCCCAAAGTTATTCAGAGTCACCAAGGCAAACGGACCGGACGAGCCGACCGATTGGTTTTGATCTAATAAAAGCGTCCCTTCCATCTCTGGTCGGGACTCTGTTTGCATGTATTAGCTCTAGAATTACCACAGTTATCCAAGTAACGTGGGTACGATCTAAGGAACCATAACTGATTTAATGAGCCATTCGCGGTTTCACCTTAATGCGGCTTGTACTGAGACATGCATGGCTTAATCTTTGAGACAAGCATATGACTACTGGCAGGATCAACCAGGGAGCTGCGTCAACTAGAGCTGAGCAGCCGGCCGCCCGGGAGTGTGTCCCGGGGGCCCGCGCGAACACGCAAGCGTCCGCTCAATCATTCTGCAAACAGGAGGAGGCTGAGCTCCCCTGCACAATACACCTCGAAACCCTCTCAGGTCCCGGCGGCGCGCAGCGCCGTCCCAAGTACTTGGTCGGGTTCGAGAGAGGCGCAATCGCCCGGAGTTAGGCGAGTAGACGCTTTCGGTGCGACCACCCGTGCTCCCAACTGAGCTTGCCGCTGCCGACAGAGGCCCGGGAGCGTGCTGTCGTGGCATTGCCGGCGGGAGACAACACGCGCCACCTACGGTGACCGGCAGCTCCAACGCCAGCGCCACAGAAGGACAAAAGCCCCACTTGGGTGCCGAAGCGAACTCTCCCAGCACAGCGCACACGCCAACACATCCGCACAGCTGCGATACAAACCACCAGCGAGAACCGCTGGGGCGACCGAGCAGCAGACGGCGTCGCGGCGCCGAGCGCCGGGCGGCGGCGCATCCTCAACGCACACAGTCCTCAATCGGACCAGCACACTGCAGATGTCCACCGCGCTTCGCACCGGGCCCGCGAGGACCTACTTTGGCCGCACGGCGCCGCGCGCAGGGTGCGCCGGCGCGCAGCTGCGACGCCTGCCGCGTCCGTCGGCCGGCGCGCCTGCCACTGGCCGCCCCCACCAGCCGGCTGTAGCGCGTGCGCCCACGCACCGCGCGGCCAGCACGCCGGGAGGCGCCCCCTCACCGGCCGGGGACGGTCCCACCCAGCCACCGCCGCGTATCGCTTCACACCCAGATGCCGTTCAGTTTCGTCGGCATGGTGGGTATCGCTGGAACAACCGGTTAGTACCTCAACCTATCGTCGCCATCACCGATTCACCCCTAGCGAGAACAACCGCACCACAACGGGTTACCATTTCTTCATTTGCGTAACTTCACCAGAAAACGTAGGCGTCCATCGCCATTTGCAACTTCAACCATTATTGCATGCCTGTGTCAGGTGTCACGCCACACTACGTCTGCCCACATACACGCAACAAAATGTGCACGCCTAGACAATACGTGGAAGGTGGCCCCCGTACGTATGCGATGTCCATTGCTCGAACGACTGTCAACCGGCTTCTGTAGCATGTCGCAGATATGGAACGCGCTGCACCATGCCATCACGGTGTGTGAGGAGAGACGACTAGGTCCGAATACATCAACAGACAGCTCATGCTGATCGCCATCCACGGCGTCCGTTCCTCCCACACGTCTCTATGGCGTACCACACTGCAATCCAGCTCTCATAGGGAGACGACACGTAGCTGCGTGCACAATATTTGCACTGTATGGTCCGCCGTTTTTGGGCGCAGTCGTTGTACGGTCACACATGTGCCACGATGTATCATTCAGTACATAAGGACGAATGTGCAGTACAGATTGTGGTTCACGCGTACGACATCAGCGGACAGTTGACACAGGCCGCACCACAACGTAGCCTGCGTACGTCGCATGCGAAGGGCATTGAACATGCAAACTTGTCACCAACCACCTTGCGAAGGCAGGGGGCAAGGTGGGGACGTGGGGAGAGGTGGGGGGGGGGGGGGCGGCATGTACGCCCTGCTGCCATCCACATTACAGTGTACAGCAGGAGCATGTGGAAAGTCAGCAAGACTTGCAAGGTGTTTAACATGAAGCGATACACAGGGGAGCGGGCAGTGCGAGTAGCGAACTATATTGCGAGGGTTGCGGGTGGGCAACACTACACTAATTGAACGAGTCGTATAACAATTACAGAGCAGGTTTAGGCGACAACGTGGGTTACGATAGGCGACAACGTGGGTTACGTTAGGGGACAACGTGGGTTACGTTAGGGGACAACGTGGGTTACGTTAGGGGACAACGTGGGTTACGTTAGGGGACAACGTGGGTTACGTTAGGGGACAACGTGGGTTACGTTAGGGGACAACGTGGGTTACGTTAGGGGACAACGTGGGTTAGGTTAAGGCACAACATGGGTTAGGTTAAGGCACAACATGGGTTAGGTTAAGGCACAACATGGGTTAGGTTAAGGCACAACATGGGTTAGGTTAAGGCACAACATGGGTTAGGTTACGGCACAACATGGGTTAGGTTAAGGCACAACATGGGTTAGGTTAGGGGACAACATGGGTTAGGTTAGGGGACAACATGGGTTAGGTTAAGGCACAACATGGGTTAGGTTAAGGCACAACATGGGTTAGGTTAGGGGACAACGTGGGTTAGGTTAAGGCACAACATGGGTTAGGTTAAGGCACAACATGGGTTAGGTTAAGGCACAACATGGGTTAGGTTAAGGCACAACATGGGTTAGGTTAAGGCACAACATGGGTTAGGTTACGGCACAACATGGGTTAGGTTAAGGCACAACATGGGTTAGGTTAGGGGACAACATGGGTTAGGTTAGGGGACAACATGGGTTAGGTTAAGGCACAACATGGGTTAGGTTAAGGCACAACATGGGTTAGGTTAGGGGACAACATGGGTTAGGTTAGGGCACAACATGGGTTAGGTTAGGGGACAACATGGGTTAGGTTAGGGGACAACATGGGTTAGGTTAGGGGACAACATGGGTTAGGTTAGGGGACAACATGGGTTAGGTTAGGGGACAACATGGGTTAGGTTAGGGGACAACATGGGTTAGGTTAGGGGACAACATGGGTTAGGTTAAGGCACAACATGGGTTAGGTTAGGGGACAACATGGGTTAGGTTAGGGGACAACATGGGTTAGGTTAGGGGACAACATGGGTTAGGTTAGGGGACAACATGGGTTAGGTTAAGGCACAACATGGGTTAGGTTAGGGCACAACATGGGTTAGGTTAGGGCACAACATGGGTTAGGTTAGGGCACAACATGGGTTAGGTTAGGGGACAACATGGGTTAGGTTAGGGGACAACATGGGTTAGGTTAGGGGACAACATGGGTTAGGTTAGGGGACAACATGGGTTAGGTTAGGGGACAACATGGGTTAGGTTAGGGGACAACATGGGTTAGGTTAGGGGACAACATGGGTTAGGTTAGGGGACAACATGGGTTAGGTTAGGGGACAACATGGGTTAGGTTAGGGGACAACATGGGTTAGGTTAAGGCACAACATGGGTTAGGTTAAGGCACAACATGGGTTAGGTTAGGGGACAACATGGGTTAGGTTAGGGGACAACATGGGTTAGGTTAGGGGACAACATGGGTTAGGTTAAGGCACAACATGGGTTAGGTTAGGGGACAACATGGGTTAGGTTAAGGCACAACATGGGTTAGGTTAGGGGACAACATGGGTTAGGTTAGGGGACAACATGGGTTAGGTTAAGGCACAACATGGGTTAGGTTAAGGCACAACATGGGTTAGGTTAAGGCACAACATGGGTTAGGTTAGGGGACAACATGGGTTAGGTTAGGGGACAACTTGGGTTAGGTTAGGGGACAACATGGGTTAGGTTAAGGCACAACATGGGTTAGGTTAAGGCACAACATGGGTTAGGTTAGGGGACAACATGGGTTAGGTTAGGGGACAACATGGGTTAGGTTAGGGGACAACATGGGTTAGGTTAAGGCACAACATGGGTTAGGTTAGGGGACAACATGGGTTAGGTTAAGGCACAACATGGGTTAGGTTAGGGGACAACATGGGTTAGGTTAGGGGACAACATGGGTTAGGTTAAGGCACAACATGGGTTAGGTTAAGGCACAACATGGGTTAGGTTAAGGGACAACATGGGTTAGGTTAGGGGACAACTTGGGTTAGGTTAGGGGACAACATGGGTTAGGTTAAGGCACAACATGGGTTAGGTTAAGGCACAACATGGGTTAGGTTAAGGTACAACATGGGTTAGGTTAAGGTACAACATGGGTTAGGTTAGGTTACACGTTGTTGTAAGGAAAGGTGTGGGGGGGGGGGGGGGGGGCGGGGCGGCAGGTTCGTTGATAGTGATTATAGTAAGTGAATGCTTGTGACATGATGAGATTTGTCACGTCAGGATGCACCTTTGGCTTATTAGAGGCGGCGCTCCAATTCTATGCTTGTGTCAGACCTGTGTCTTTGACTCATGTCATTGTTTGTGCGCTGTGACAGGAGGTACTATTGTGATGTTGGGTGCACCGTTGTATAGGACATGTGTGGGTGTTGGTGCCTTATCTGCGCAATGGTGGATGTCGAAAGGGTGGGATATTCTATTTTCCGCATGGACCTCCTGGTCTGGTTGTGATAGTGTGGATTGTGTAATGTGGCGGAGAGGATGCACTGGATGTTGTTCCATGCTGGTGCTTACATATTGTATGTGCGCCTGTTAGAAGCAGAGAGTGGTGCGTGATCAGAGTGTCTGGCTGACGTGTGGTTCCCATTGTGGGCAGACTCTTTCAGCATGTATACGGACAGTTGTATATATTTTCTGTAGTTTGATGGCTCTGCATTGATTACTAATCAGCGCCGTGTGTACGGGTAATCTGGTTCCAGTCCACAATGTTCTATCTGTGTACATTAGTGACAAAGACTCCC
>NW_025729242.1:205000-212500 GCF_021461385.2 Schistocerca piceifrons
CCCCGCCGCGGATTGCTCCGCGCGGGCGGCCGGCCCCATCTGCCGAGGGCGGAGGCCAGTGGCCGGATGGGCGTGAATCTCACCCGTTCGACCTTTCGGACTTCTCACGTTTACCCCAGAACGGTTTCACGTACTTTTGAACTCTCTCTTCAAAGTTCTTTTCAACTTTCCCTCACGGTACTTGTTCGCTATCGGTCTCGTGGTCATATTTAGTCTCAGATGGAGTTTACCACCCACTTGGAGCTGCACTCTCAAGCAACCCGACTCGAAGGAGAGGTCCCGCCGACGCTCGCACCGGCCGCTACGGGCCTGGCACCCTCTACGGGCCGTGGCCTCATTCAAGTTGGACTTGGGCTCGGCGCGAGGCGTCGGGGTAGTGGACCCTCCCAAACACCACATGCCACGACAGGCGGCAGCCTGCGGGGTTCGGTGCTGGACTCTTCCCTGTTCGCTCGCCGCTACTGGGGGAATCCTTGTTAGTTTCTTTTCCTCCGCTTAGTAATATGCTTAAATTCAGCGGGTAGTCTCGCCTGCTCTGAGGTCGTTGTACGAGGTGTCGCACGCCACACCGCCAGCCGGCTGTGCACGCTACCGAGAAAGTACCGGTATGCGAACCGCCAGGCGACGGGCGCGCATCGCACGTTTGAGGAGACGCGGCCGGCCCCACAGGCGGCCGCGACACTCCCAGGTCTGCGAAGCGGGGCAAACGCCGCGCGCTTCAGTATACGTAGCCGACCCTCAGCCAGACGTGGCCCGGGAACGGAATCCATGGACCGCAATGTGCGTTCGAAACGTCGATGTTCATGTGTCCTGCAGTTCACATGTCGACGCGCAATTTGCTGCGTTCTTCATCGACCCACGAGCCGAGTGATCCACCGTCCTGGGTGATCTTTTCTCAAGTTTCCGCCGTCTCTTTCGAGACGGTCGCATAGGCGGGAGTGAGGCGTGTGGCGGCCCCTGTTCCAGCGTTCTGTGTCCAACGGCCTCACGGCCGACGGGCGTCGTACGGCTCCACACCGGAGCGGACAGGCACTCGGGCGAAAGTCATTCAAAACCGGCGCCAGGCGCCAGGTGCCGCAGGCCAGCCGCTCCAGCGCTTCAGCGCTCGTACCACACAACATTGCCGCTAGTTTTGAGAGGCACGCGTGGTTCCGCACGCGGCGCACGGCTACTGCGAGCCGTACAGGTAGCGTGTTGCGCGACACGACACGCACATCGAAAGACATGCAGTCTAGTCGGTAATGATCCTTCCGCAGGTTCACCTACGGAAACCTTGTTACGACTTTTACTTCCTCTAAATGATCAAGTTTGGTCATCTTTCCGGTAGCATCGGCAACGACAGAGTCAATGCCGCGTACCAGTCCGAAGACCTCACTAAATCATTCAATCGGTAGTAGCGACGGGCGGTGTGTACAAAGGGCAGGGACGTAATCAACGCGAGCTTATGACTCGCGCTTACTGGGAATTCCTCGTTCATGGGGAACAATTGCAAGCCCCAATCCCTAGCACGAAGGAGGTTCAGCGGGTTACCCCGACCTTTCGGCCTAGGAAGACACGCTGATTCCTTCAGTGTAGCGCGCGTGCGGCCCAGAACATCTAAGGGCATCACAGACCTGTTATTGCTCAATCTCGTGCGGCTAGAAGCCGCCTGTCCCTCTAAGAAGAAAAGTAATCGCTGACAGCACGAAGGATGTCACGCGACTAGTTAGCAGGCTAGAGTCTCGTTCGTTATCGGAATTAACCAGACAAATCGCTCCACCAACTAAGAACGGCCATGCACCACCACCCACCGAATCAAGAAAGAGCTATCAATCTGTCAATCCTTCCGGTGTCCGGGCCTGGTGAGGTTTCCCGTGTTGAGTCAAATTAAGCCGCAGGCTCCACTCCTGGTGGTGCCCTTCCGTCAATTCCTTTAAGTTTCAGCTTTGCAACCATACTTCCCCCGGAACCCAAAAGCTTTGGTTTCCCGGAGGCTGCCCGCCGAGTCATCGGAGGAACTGCGGCGGATCGCTGGCTGGCATCGTTTATGGTTAGAACTAGGGCGGTATCTGATCGCCTTCGAACCTCTAACTTTCGTTCTTGATTAATGAAAACATACTTGGCAAATGCTTTCGCTTCTGTTCGTCTTGCGACGATCCAAGAATTTCACCTCTAACGTCGCAATACGAATGCCCCCGCCTGTCCCTATTAATCATTACCTCGGGTTCCGAAAACCAACAAAATAGAACCGAGGTCCTATTCCATTATTCCATGCACACAGTATTCAGGCGGGCTTGCCTGCTTTAAGCACTCTAATTTGTTCAAAGTAAACGTGCCGGCCCACCGAGACACTCAATAAAGAGCACCCTGGTAGGATTTCAACGGGGTCCGCCTCGGGACGCACGAGCACGCACGGGGCGGTCGCACGCCTTCGGCTCGCCCCACCGGCAGGACGTCCCACGATACATGCCAGTTAAACACCGACGGGCGGTGAACCAACAGCGTGGGACACAAATCCAACTACGAGCTTTTTAACCGCAACAACTTTAATATACGCTATTGGAGCTGGAATTACCGCGGCTGCTGGCACCAGACTTGCCCTCCAATAGATACTCGTTAAAGGATTTAAAGTGTACTCATTCCGATTACGGGGCCTCGGATGAGTCCCGTATCGTTATTTTTCGTCACTACCTCCCCGTGCCGGGAGTGGGTAATTTGCGCGCCTGCTGCCTTCCTTGGATGTGGTAGCCGTTTCTCAGGCTCCCTCTCCGGAATCGAACCCTGATTCCCCGTTACCCGTTACAACCATGGTAGGCGCAGAACCTACCATCGACAGTTGATAAGGCAGACATTTGAAAGATGCGTCGCCGGTACGAGGACCGTGCGATCAGCCCAAAGTTATTCAGAGTCACCAAGGCAAACGGACCGGACGAGCCGACCGATTGGTTTTGATCTAATAAAAGCGTCCCTTCCATCTCTGGTCGGGACTCTGTTTGCATGTATTAGCTCTAGAATTACCACAGTTATCCAAGTAACGTGGGTACGATCTAAGGAACCATAACTGATTTAATGAGCCATTCGCGGTTTCACCTTAATGCGGCTTGTACTGAGACATGCATGGCTTAATCTTTGAGACAAGCATATGACTACTGGCAGGATCAACCAGGGAGCTGCGTCAACTAGAGCTGAGCAGCCGGCCGCCCGGGAGTGTGTCCCGGGGGCCCGCGCGAACACGCAAGCGTCCGCTCAATCATTCTGCAAACAGGAGGAGGCTGAGCTCCCCTGCACAATACACCTCGAAACCCTCTCAGGTCCCGGCGGCGCGCAGCGCCGTCCCAAGTACTTGGTCGGGTTCGAGAGAGGCGCAATCGCCCGGAGTTAGGCGAGTAGACGCTTTCGGTGCGACCACCCGTGCTCCCAACTGAGCTTGCCGCTGCCGACAGAGGCCCGGGAGCGTGCTGTCGTGGCATTGCCGGCGGGAGACAACACGCGCCACCTACGGTGACCGGCAGCTCCAACGCCAGCGCCACAGAAGGACAAAAGCCCCACTTGGGTGCCGAAGCGAACTCTCCCAGCACAGCGCACACGCCAACACATCCGCACAGCTGCGATACAAACCACCAGCGAGAACCGCTGGGGCGACCGAGCAGCAGACGGCGTCGCGGCGCCGAGCGCCGGGCGGCGGCGCATCCTCAACGCACACAGTCCTCAATCGGACCAGCACACTGCAGATGTCCACCGCGCTTCGCACCGGGCCCGCGAGGACCTACTTTGGCCGCACGGCGCCGCGCGCAGGGTGCGCCGGCGCGCAGCTGCGACGCCTGCCGCGTCCGTCGGCCGGCGCGCCTGCCACTGGCCGCCCCCACCAGCCGGCTGTAGCGCGTGCGCCCACGCACCGCGCGGCCAGCACGCCGGGAGGCGCCCCCTCACCGGCCGGGGACGGTCCCACCCAGCCACCGCCGCGTATCGCTTCACACCCAGATGCCGTTCAGTTTCGTCGGCATGGTGGGTATCGCTGGAACAACCGGTTAGTACCTCAACCTATCGTCGCCATCACCGATTCACCCCTAGCGAGAACAACCGCACCACAACGGGTTACCATTTCTTCATTTGCGTAACTTCACCAGAAAACGTAGGCGTCCATCGCCATTTGCAACTTCAACCATTATTGCATGCCTGTGTCAGGTGTCACGCCACACTACGTCTGCCCACATACACGCAACAAAATGTGCACGCCTAGACAATACGTGGAAGGTGGCCCCCGTACGTATGCGATGTCCATTGCTCGAACGACTGTCAACCGGCTTCTGTAGCATGTCGCAGATATGGAACGCGCTGCACCATGCCATCACGGTGTGTGAGGAGAGACGACTAGGTCCGAATACATCAACAGACAGCTCATGCTGATCGCCATCCACGGCGTCCGTTCCTCCCACACGTCTCTATGGCGTACCACACTGCAATCCAGCTCTCATAGGGAGACGACACGTAGCTGCGTGCACAATATTTGCACTGTATGGTCCGCCGTTTTTGGGCGCAGTCGTTGTACGGTCACACATGTGCCACGATGTATCATTCAGTACATAAGGACGAATGTGCAGTACAGATTGTGGTTCACGCGTACGACATCAGCGGACAGTTGACACAGGCCGCACCACAACGTAGCCTGCGTACGTCGCATGCGAAGGGCATTGAACATGCAAACTTGTCACCAACCACCTTGCGAAGGCAGGGGGCAAGGTGGGGACGTGGGGAGAGGTGGGGGGGGGGGGGGGGGCGGCATGTACGCCCTGCTGCCATCCACATTACAGTGTACAGCAGGAGCATGTGGAAAGTCAGCAAGACTTGCAAGGTGTTTAACATGAAGCGATACACAGGGGAGCGGGCAGTGCGAGTAGCGAACTATATTGCGAGGGTTGCGGGTGGGCAACACTACACTAATTGAACGAGTCGTATAACAATTACAGAGCAGGTTTAGGCGACAACGTGGGTTACGATAGGCGACAACGTGGGTTACGTTAGGGGACAACGTGGGTTACGTTAGGGGACAACGTGGGTTACGTTAGGGGACAACGTGGGTTACGTTAGGGGACAACGTGGGTTACGTTAGGGGACAACGTGGGTTACGTTAGGGGACAACGTGGGTTACGTTAGGGGACAACGTGGGTTAGGTTAAGGCACAACATGGGTTAGGTTAAGGCACAACATGGGTTAGGTTAAGGCACAACATGGGTTAGGTTAAGGCACAACATGGGTTAGGTTAAGGCACAACATGGGTTAGGTTACGGCACAACATGGGTTAGGTTAAGGCACAACATGGGTTAGGTTAGGGGACAACATGGGTTAGGTTAGGGGACAACATGGGTTAGGTTAAGGCACAACATGGGTTAGGTTAAGGCACAACATGGGTTAGGTTAGGGGACAACATGGGTTAGGTTAGGGCACAACATGGGTTAGGTTAGGGGACAACATGGGTTAGGTTAGGGGACAACATGGGTTAGGTTAGGGGACAACATGGGTTAGGTTAGGGGACAACATGGGTTAGGTTAGGGGACAACATGGGTTAGGTTAGGGGACAACATGGGTTAGGTTAGGGGACAACATGGGTTAGGTTAAGGCACAACATGGGTTAGGTTAGGGGACAACATGGGTTAGGTTAGGGGACAACATGGGTTAGGTTAGGGGACAACATGGGTTAGGTTAGGGGACAACATGGGTTAGGTTAAGGCACAACATGGGTTAGGTTAGGGCACAACATGGGTTAGGTTAGGGCACAACATGGGTTAGGTTAGGGCACAACATGGGTTAGGTTAGGGGACAACATGGGTTAGGTTAGGGGACAACATGGGTTAGGTTAGGGGACAACATGGGTTAGGTTAGGGGACAACATGGGTTAGGTTAGGGGACAACATGGGTTAGGTTAGGGGACAACATGGGTTAGGTTAGGGGACAACATGGGTTAGGTTAGGGGACAACATGGGTTAGGTTAGGGGACAACATGGGTTAGGTTAGGGGACAACATGGGTTAGGTTAAGGCACAACATGGGTTAGGTTAAGGCACAACATGGGTTAGGTTAGGGGACAACATGGGTTAGGTTAGGGGACAACATGGGTTAGGTTAGGGGACAACATGGGTTAGGTTAAGGCACAACATGGGTTAGGTTAGGGGACAACATGGGTTAGGTTAAGGCACAACATGGGTTAGGTTAGGGGACAACATGGGTTAGGTTAGGGGACAACATGGGTTAGGTTAAGGCACAACATGGGTTAGGTTAAGGCACAACATGGGTTAGGTTAAGGCACAACATGGGTTAGGTTAGGGGACAACATGGGTTAGGTTAGGGGACAACTTGGGTTAGGTTAGGGGACAACATGGGTTAGGTTAAGGCACAACATGGGTTAGGTTAAGGCACAACATGGGTTAGGTTAGGGGACAACATGGGTTAGGTTAGGGGACAACATGGGTTAGGTTAGGGGACAACATGGGTTAGGTTAAGGCACAACATGGGTTAGGTTAGGGGACAACATGGGTTAGGTTAAGGCACAACATGGGTTAGGTTAGGGGACAACATGGGTTAGGTTAGGGGACAACATGGGTTAGGTTAAGGCACAACATGGGTTAGGTTAAGGCACAACATGGGTTAGGTTAAGGGACAACATGGGTTAGGTTAGGGGACAACTTGGGTTAGGTTAGGGGACAACATGGGTTAGGTTAAGGCACAACATGGGTTAGGTTAAGGCACAACATGGGTTAGGTTAAGGTACAACATGGGTTAGGTTAAGGTACAACATGGGTTAGGTTAGGTTACACGTTGTTGTAAGGAAAGGTGTGGGGGGGGGGGGGGGGGGGCGGGGCGGCAGGTTCGTTGATAGTGATTATAGTAAGTGAATGCTTGTGACATGATGAGATTTGTCACGTCAGGATGCACCTTTGGCTTATTAGAGGCGGCGCTCCAATTCTATGCTTGTGTCAGACCTGTGTCTTTGACTCATGTCATTGTTTGTGCGCTGTGACAGGAGGTACTATTGTGATGTTGGGTGCACCGTTGTATAGGACATGTGTGGGTGTTGGTGCCTTATCTGCGCAATGGTGGATGTCGAAAGGGTGGGATATTCTATTTTCCGCATGGACCTCCTGGTCTGGTTGTGATAGTGTGGATTGTGTAATGTGGCGGAGAGGATGCACTGGATGTTGTTCCATGCTGGTGCTTACATATTGTATGTGCGCCTGTTAGAAGCAGAGAGTGGTGCGTGATCAGAGTGTCTGGCTGACGTGTGGTTCCCATTGTGGGCAGACTCTTTCAGCATGTATACGGACAGTTGTATATATTTTCTGTAGTTTGATGGCTCTGCATTGATTACTAATCAGCGCCGTGTGTACGGGTAATCTGGTTCCAGTCCACAATGTTCTATCTGTGTACATTAGTGACAAAGACTCCCCCCATGCAGTGGGGCTCGGTCTGTTATAACTCTTCCGCGTAATATATTTGCCCCACGTTTTTGCGAGTGCGAGTGCGAGTG
>NW_025729242.1:220000-225000 GCF_021461385.2 Schistocerca piceifrons
TCCAATAGATACTCGTTAAAGGATTTAAAGTGTACTCATTCCGATTACGGGGCCTCGGATGAGTCCCGTATCGTTATTTTTCGTCACTACCTCCCCGTGCCGGGAGTGGGTAATTTGCGCGCCTGCTGCCTTCCTTGGATGTGGTAGCCGTTTCTCAGGCTCCCTCTCCGAATCGAACCCCTGATTCCCCGTTACCCGTTACAACCATGGTAGGCGCAGAACCTACCATCGACAGTTGATAAGGCAGACATTTGAAAGATGCGTCGCCGGTACGAGGACCGTGCGATCAGCCCAAAGTTATTCAGAGTCACCAAGGCAAACGGACCGGACGAGCCGACCGATTGGTTTTGATCTAATAAAAGCGTCCCTTCCATCTCTGGTCGGGACTCTGTTTGCATGTATTAGCTCTAGAATTACCACAGTTATCCAAGTAACGTGGGTTACGATCTAAGGAACCATAACTGATTTAATGAGCCATTCGCGGTTTCACCTTAATGCGGCTTGTACTGAGACATGCATGGCTTAATCTTTGAGACAAGCATATGACTACTGGCAGGATCAACCAGGGAGCTGCGTCAACTAGAGCTGAGCAGCCGGCCGCCCGGGAGTGTGTCCCGGGGGCCCGCGCGAACACGCAAGCGTCCGCTCAATCATTCTGCAAACAGGAGGAGGCTGAGCTCCCCTGCACAATACACCTCGAAACCCTCTCAGGTCCCGGCGGCGCGCAGCGCCGTCCCAAGTACTTGGTCGGGTTCGAGAGAGGCGCAATCGCCCGGAGTTAGGCGAGTAGACGCTTTCGGTGCGACCACCCGTGCTCCCAACTGAGCTTGCCGCTGCCGACAGAGGCCCGGGAGCGTGCTGTCGTGGCATTGCCGGCGGGAGACAACACGCGCCACCTACGGTGACCGGCAGCTCCAACGCCAGCGCCACAGAAGGACAAAAGCCCCACTTGGGTGCCGAAGCGAACTCTCCCAGCACAGCGCACACGCCAACACATCCGCACAGCTGCGATACAAACCACCAGCGAGAACCGCTGGGGCGACCGAGCAGCAGACGGCGTCGCGGCGCCGAGCGCCGGGCGGCGGCGCATCCTCAACGCACACAGTCCTCAATCGGACCAGCACACTGCAGATGTCCACCGCGCTTCGCACCGGGCCCGCGAGGACCTACTTTGGCCGCACGGCGCCGCGCGCAGGGTGCGCCGGCGCGCAGCTGCGACGCCTGCCGCGTCCGTCGGCCGGCGCGCCTGCCACTGGCCGCCCCCACCAGCCGGCTGTTAGCGCGTGCGCCACGCACCGCGCGGCCAGCACGCCGGGAGGCGCCCCCTCACCGGCCGGGGACGGTCCCACCCAGCCACCGCCGCGTATCGCTTCACACCCAGATGCCGTTCAGTTTCGTCGGCATGGTGGGTATCGCTGGAACAACCGGTTAGTACCTCAACCTATCGTCGCCATCACCGATTCACCCCTAGCGAGAACAACCGCACCACAACGGGTTACCATTTCTTCATTTGCGTAACTTCACCAGAAAACGTAGGCGTCCATCGCCATTTGCAACTTCAACCATTATTGCATGCCTGTGTCAGGTGTCACGCCACACTACGTCTGCCCACATACACGCAACAAAATGTGCACGCCTAGACAATACGTGGAAGGTGGCCCCCGTACGTATGCGATGTCCATTGCTCGAACGACTGTCAACCGGCTTCTGTAGCATGTCGCAGATATGGAACGCGCTGCACCATGCCATCACGGTGTGTGAGGAGAGACGACTAGGTCCGAATACATCAACAGACAGCTCATGCTGATCGCCATCCACGGCGTCCGTTCCTCCCACACGTCTCTATGGCGTACCACACTGCAATCCAGCTCTCATAGGGAGACGACACGTTAGCTGCGTGCACAATATTTGCACTGTATGGTCCGCCGTTTTTGGGCGCAGTCGTTGTACGGTCACACATGTGCCACGATGTATCATTCAGTACATAAGGACGAATGTGCAGTACAGATTGTGGTTCACGCGTACGACATCAGCGGACAGTTGACACAGGCCGCACCACAACGTAGCCTGCGTACGTCGCATGCGAAGGGCATTGAACATGCAAACTTGTCACCAACCACCTTGCGAAGGCAGGGGGCAAGGTGGGGACGTGGGGAGAGGTGGGGGGGGGGGGGGGCGGCATGTACGCCCTGCTGCCATCCACATTACAGTGTACAGCAGGAGCATGTGGAAAGTCAGCAAGACTTGCAAGGTGTTTAACATGAAGCGATACACAGGGGAGCGGGCAGTGCGAGTAGCGAACTATATTGCGAGGGTTGCGGGTGGGCAACACTACACTAATTGAACGAGTCGTATAACAATTACAGAGCAGGTTTAGGCGACAACGTGGGTTACGATAGGCGACAACGTGGGTTACGTTAGGGGACAACGTGGGTTACGTTAGGGGACAACGTGGGTTACGTTAGGGGACAACGTGGGTTACGTTAGGGGACAACGTGGGTTACGTTAGGGGACAACGTGGGTTACGTTAGGGGACAACGTGGGTTACGTTAGGGGACAACGTGGGTTAGGTTAAGGCACAACATGGGTTAGGTTAAGGCACAACATGGGTTAGGTTAAGGCACAACATGGGTTAGGTTAAGGCACAACATGGGTTAGGTTAAGGCACAACATGGGTTAGGTTACGGCACAACATGGGTTAGGTTAAGGCACAACATGGGTTAGGTTAGGGGACAACATGGGTTAGGTTAGGGGACAACATGGGTTAGGTTAAGGCACAACATGGGTTAGGTTAAGGCACAACATGGGTTAGGTTAGGGGACAACATGGGTTAGGTTAGGGGACAACATGGGTTAGGTTAGGGGACAACATGGGTTAGGTTAGGGGACAACATGGGTTAGGTTAGGGGACAACATGGGTTAGGTTAGGGGACAACATGGGTTAGGTTAGGGGACAACATGGGTTAGGTTAGGGGACAACATGGGTTAGGTTAAGGCACAACATGGGTTAGGTTAGGGGACAACATGGGTTAGGTTAGGGGACAACATGGGTTAGGTTAGGGGACAACATGGGTTAGGTTAGGGGACAACATGGGTTAGGTTAAGGCACAACATGGGTTAGGTTAGGGCACAACATGGGTTAGGTTAGGGCACAACATGGGTTAGGTTAGGGCACAACATGGGTTAGGTTAGGGGACAACATGGGTTAGGTTAGGGGACAACATGGGTTAGGTTAGGGGACAACATGGGTTAGGTTAGGGGACAACATGGGTTAGGTTAGGGGGACAACATGGGTTAGGTTAGGGGACAACATGGGTTAGGTTAGGGGACAACATGGGTTAGGTTAGGGGACAACATGGGTTAGGTTAGGGGACAACATGGGTTAGGTTAGGGGACAACATGGGTTAGGTTAAGGCACAACATGGGTTAGGTTAAGGCACAACATGGGTTAGGTTAGGGGGACAACATGGGTTAGGTTAGGGGACAACATGGGTTAGGTTAGGGGACAACATGGGTTAGGTTAAGGCACAACATGGGTTAGGTTAGGGGACAACATGGGTTAGGTTAAGGCACAACATGGGTTAGGTTAGGGGACAACATGGGTTAGGTTAGGGGACAACATGGGTTAGGTTAAGGCACAACATGGGTTAGGTTAAGGCACAACATGGGTTAGGTTAAGGCACAACATGGGTTAGGTTAGGGGACAACATGGGTTAGGTTAGGGGACAACTTGGGTTAGGTTAGGGGACAACATGGGTTAGGTTAAGGCACAACATGGGTTAGGTTAAGGCACAACATGGGTTAGGTTAGGGGACAACATGGGTTAGGTTAGGGGACAACATGGGTTAGGTTAGGGGACAACATGGGTTAGGTTAAGGCACAACATGGGTTAGGTTAGGGGACAACATGGGTTAGGTTAAGGCACAACATGGGTTAGGTTAGGGGACAACATGGGTTAGGTTAGGGGACAACATGGGTTAGGTTAAGGCACAACATGGGTTAGGTTAAGGCACAACATGGGTTAGGTTAAGGGACAACATGGGTTAGGTTAGGGGACAACTTGGGTTAGGTTAGGGGACAACATGGGTTAGGTTAAGGCACAACATGGGTTAGGTTAAGGCACAACATGGGTTAGGTTAAGGTACAACATGGGTTAGGTTAAGGTACAACATGGGTTAGGTTAGGTTACACGTTGTTGTAAGGAAAGGTGTGGGGGGGGGGGGGGGGGGCGGGGCGGCAGGTTCGTTGATAGTGATTATAGTAAGTGAATGCTTGTGACATGATGAGATTTGTCACGTCAGGATGCACCTTTGGCTTATTAGAGGCGGCGCTCCAATTCTATGCTTGTGTCAGACCTGTGTCTTTGACTCATGTCATTGTTTGTGCGCTGTGACAGGAGGTACTATTGTGATGTTGGGTGCACCGTTGTATAGGACATGTGTGGGTGTTGGTGCCTTATCTGCGCAATGGTGGATGTCGAAAGGGTGGGATATTCTATTTTCCGCATGGACCTCCTGGTCTGGTTGTGATAGTGTGGATTGTGTAATGTGGCGGAGAGGATGCACTGGATGTTGTTCCATGCTGGTGCTTACATATTGTATGTGCGCCTGTTAGAAGCAGAGAGTGGTGCGTGATCAGAGTGTCTGGCTGACGTGTGGTTCCCATTGTGGGCAGACTCTTTCAGCATGTATACGGACAGTTGTATATATTTTCTGTAGTTTGATGGCTCTGCATTGATTACTAATCAGCGCCGTGTGTACGGGTAATCTGGTTCCAGTCCACAATGTTCTATCTGTGTACATTAGTGACAAAGACTCCCCCCATGCAGTGGGGCTCGGTCTGTTATAACTCTTCCGCGTAATATATTTGCCCCACGTTTTTGCGAGTGCGAGTGCGAGTGCAACGCGCATGGGGACCGACATGCTGATGGCTCGGTATCGGACGCCGTACAGTGAGCAACGCGATCGCGTCTCTCGCTCGTAAGTGGTACAGGTCGCGGCT
>NW_025729243.1:0-5000 GCF_021461385.2 Schistocerca piceifrons
GTATACAATGCTGAAAGAGTCTGCCCACAATGGGAACCACACGTCAGCCAGCCACTCTGATCACGCACCACTCTCTGCTTCTAACGGGCGCACATACAATATGTAAGCACCAGCATGGAACAACATCCAGTGCATCCTCTCCGCCACATTACACAATCCACACTATCACAACCAGACCAGGAGGTCCATGCGGAAAATACAATATCCCACCCTTTCGACATCCACCATTGCGCAGATCAGGCACCAACACCCACACATGTCCTATACAACGGTGCACCCAACATCACAATAGTACCTCCTGTCACAGCGCACAAACAATGACATGAGTCAAAGACACAGGTCTGACACAAGCATAGAATTGGAGCGCCGCCTCTAATAAGCCAAAGGTGCATCCTGACGTGACAAATCTGATCATGTCACAAGCATTCACTTACTATAATCACTATCAACGAACCTGCCGCCCCCGCCCCCCCCTACACCTTTCCTTACAACAACGTGTAACCTAACCTAACCTAACCTATGTTGTACCTTAACCTAACCTATGTTGTACCTTAACCTAACCTATGTTGTACCTTAACCTAACCTATGTTGTACCTTAATGTGACCTTAACCTAACCTATGTTGTACCTTAACCTAACCTATGTTGGCTACACCTATGTGTAACCAACCTATGTTGTAGCCTTAACCTAACCTATGTTGTGCCTTAACCTAACCTATGTTGTGCCTTAACCTAACCTATGTTGTGCCTTAACCTAACCTATGTTGTGCCTTAACCTAACCTATGTTGTGCCTTAACCTAACCCATGTTGTGCCTTAACCTAACCCATGTTGTGCCTTAACCTAACCCATGTTGTGCCTTAACCTAACCCTTGTTGTGCCTTAACCTAACCCATGTTGTCCTTAACCTATACCCATGTTGTGCCTTAACCTAACCCATGTTGTGCCTTAACCTAACCCATTGTTGTGCCTTAACCTAACCCATGTTGTGCCTTAACCTAACCCATGTTGTGCCTTAACCTAACCCATGTTGTGCCTTAACCTAACCCATGTTGTGCCTTAACCTAACCCATGTTGTGCCTTAACCTAACCCATGTTGTGCCTTACCTAACCCATGTTGTGCCTTAACCTAACCTATGTTGTGCCTTAACCTAACCTATGTTTGTGCCTTATAACCTAACCTATGTTGTGCCTTAACCTAACCTATGTTGTGCCTTAACCTAACCTATGTTGTGCCTTAACCTATCCTATGTTGTGCCTTAACCTAACCCATGTTGTGCCTTAACCTAACCCATGTTGTGCCTTAACCTAACCCATGTTGTGCCTTAACCTAACCCATGTTGTGCCTTAACCTAACCCATGTTGTGCCTTAACCTAACCATGTTGTGCCTTAACCTAACCCATGTTGTGCCTTAAACCTAACCCATGTTGTGCCTTAACCTAACCCATGTTGTGCCTTAACCTAACCCATGTTGTGCCTTAACCTAACCCATGTTGGTGCCTTAACCTAACCCATGTTGTGCCTTAACCTAACCCATGGTTGTGCCTTAACCTAACCCATGTTGTGCCTTAACCTACACCCATGTTGTGCCTTAACCTAACCCATGTTGTGCCTTAACCTACCCATGTTGTGCCTTAACCTAACCCATGTTGTGCCTTAACCTAACCCATGTTGTGCCTTAACCTAAACCCATGTTGTGCCTTAACCTAACCCATGTTGTGCCTTACCTAACCCCATGTTGTGCCCTTAACCTAACCCATGTTGTGCCTTAACCTAACCCATGTTGTGCCTTAACTAACCCATGTGTGCCTTAAACCTAACCCATGTTGTGCCTTAACCTAACCTATGTTGTGCCTTAACCTAACCCATGTTGTGCCTTAACCTAACCCATGTTGTGCCTTAACCTAACCCATGTTGTGCCTTAACCTAACCATGTTGTGCCTTAACCTAACCCATGTTGTGCCTTAACCTAACCCATGTTGTGCCTTAACCTAACCCATGTTGTGCCTTAACCTAACCCATGTTGTGCCTTAACCTAACCCATGTTGTGCCTTAACCTAACCCATGTTGTGCCTTAACCTAACCCATGTTGTGCCTTAACCTAACCCATGTTGTGCCTTAACCTAACCCATGTTGTGCCTTAACCTAACCCATGTTGTGCCTTAACCTAACCCATGTTGTGCCTTAACCTAACCCATGTTGTGCCTTAACCTAACCCATGTTGTGCCTTAACCTAACCCATGTCGTGCCTTAACCTAACCCATGTCGTGCCTTAACCTAACCCATGTCGTGCCTTAACCTAACCCATGTCGTGCCTTAACCTAACCCATGTCGTGCCTTAACCTAACCCACGTCGTGCCTTAACCTAACCCACGTCGTGCCTTAACCTAACCCACGTCGTGCCTTAACCTAACCCACGTTGTCGCCTAACGTAACCCACGTTGTCGCCTAACGTAACCCACGTTGTCGCCTAAACCTGCTCTGTAATTGTTATACGACTCGTTCAATTAGTGTAGTGTTGCCCACCCGCAACCCTCGCAATATAGTTCGCTACTCGCACTCCCCGCTCCCCTGTGTATCGCTTCATGTTAAACACCTTGCAAGTCTTGCTCACTTTCCACATGCTCCTGCTGTACACTGTAATGTGGATGGCAGCAGGACGTACATGCCGCCCCTCCCCACGTCCCCACCTTGCCCCCTGCCTTCGCAAGCTGGTTGGTGAGAACTTTGCATGTTCAATGCCCTCCGCATGCGACGTACTCAGGCTACGTTGTGGTGCGGCCTGTGTCAACTGTCCGCTAATGTCGTACGCGTAAACCACAATCTGTACTGCACATTCGTCCTTATGTACTGAATGATACATCGTGGCACATGTGTGACCGTACAACGACTGCGCCCAAAAACGGCGGACCATACAGTGCAAATATTGTGCACGCAGCTACGTGTCGTCTCCCTATGAGAGCTGGATTGCAGTGTGGTACGCCATAGAGACGTGTGGGAGGAACGGACGCCGTGGATGGCGATCAGCATGAGCTGTCTGTTGATGTATTCGGACCTAGTCGTCTCTCCTCACACACCGTGATGGCATGGTGCACCGCGTTCCATATCTGCGACATGCTACAGAGGCCGGTTGACAGTCGTTCGAGCAATGGACATCGCATACGTACGGGGGCCACCTTCCACGTATTGTCTAGGCGTGCACATTTTGTTGCGTGTATGTGGGCAGACGTAGTGTGGCGTGACACCTGACACAGGCATGCAATAATCGTGGAAGTTGCAAATGGCGATGGACGCCTGCGTTTTCTGGTGAAGTTACGCAAATGAACAAATGGTAACCTGTTGTGGTGCGGTTGTTCTCGCTAGGGGTGAATCGGTGATGGCGACGATAGGTTGAGGTACTAACCGGTTGTTCCAGCGATACCCACCATGCCGACGAAACTGAACGGCATCTGGGTGTGAAGCGATACGCGGCGGTGGCTGGGTGGGACCGTCCCCGGCCGGTGAGGGGGCGCCTCCCGGCGTGCTGGCCGCGCGGTGCGTGGGCGCACGCGCTACAGCCGGCTGGTGGGGGCGGCCAGTGGCAGGCGCGCCGGCCGACGGACGCGGCAGGCGTCGCAGCTGCGCGCCGGCGCACCCTGCGCGCGGCGCCGTGCGGCCAAAGTAGGTCCTCGCGGGCCCGGTGCGAAGCGCGGTGGACATCTTCAGTGTGCTGGTCCGATTGAGGACTGTGTGCGTTGAGGATGCGCTGCCGCCCGGCGCTCGGCGCCGCGACGCCGTCTGCTGCTCGGTCGCCCCAGCGGTTCTCGCTGGTGGTTTGTATCGCAGCTGTGCGGATGTGTTGGCGCGTGCGCTGTGCTGGGAGAGTTCGCTTCGGCACCCAAGTGGGGCTTTTGTCCTTCTGTGGCGCTGGCGTTGGAGCTGCCGGTCACCGTAGGTGGCGCGTGTTGTCTCCCGCCGGCAATGCCACGACAGCACGCTCCCGGGCCTCTGTCGGCAGCGGCAAGCTCAGTTGGGAGCACGGGTGGTCGCACCGAAAGCGTCTACTCGCCTAACTCCGGGCGATTGCGCCTCTCTCGAACCCGACCAAGTACTTGGGACGGCGCTGCGCGCCGCCGGGACCTGAGAGGGTTTCGAGGTGTATTGTGCAGGGGAGCTCAGCCTCCTCCTGTTTGCAGAATGATTGAGCGGACGCTTGCGTGTTCGCGCGGGCCCCCGGGACACACTCCCGGGCGGCCGGCTGCTCAGCTCTAGTTGACGCAGCTCCCTGGTTGATCCTGCCAGTAGTCATATGCTTGTCTCAAAGATTAAGCCATGCATGTCTCAGTACAAGCCGCATTAAGGTGAAACCGCGAATGGCTCATTAAATCAGTTATGGTTCCTTAGATCGTACCCACGTTACTTGGATAACTGTGGTAATTCTAGAGCTAATACATGCAAACAGAGTCCCGACCAGAGATGGAAGGGACGCTTTTATTAGATCAAAACCAATCGGTCGGCTCGTCCGGTCCGTTTGCCTTGGTGACTCTGAATAACTTTGGGCTGATCGCACGGTCCTCGTACCGGCGACGCATCTTTCAAATGTCTGCCTTATCAACTGTCGATGGTAGGTTCTGCGCCTACCATGGTTGTAACGGGTAACGGGGAATCAGGGTTCGATTCCGGAGAGGGAGCCTGAGAAACGGCTACCACATCCAAGGAAGGCAGCAGGCGCGCAAATTACCCACTCCCGGCACGGGGAGGTAGTGACGAAAAATAACGATACGGGACTCATCCGAGGCCCCGTAATCGGAATGAGTACACTTTAAATCCTTTAACGAGTATCTATTGGAGGGCAAGTCTGGTGCCAGCAGCCGCGGTAATTCCAGCTCCAATAGCGTATATTAAAGTTGTTGCGGTTAAAAAGCTCGTAGTTGGATTTGTGTCCCACGCTGTTGGTTCACCGCCCGTCGGTGTTTAACTGGCATGTATCGTGGGACGTCCTGCCGGTGGGGCGAGCCGAAGG
>NW_025729243.1:12500-17500 GCF_021461385.2 Schistocerca piceifrons
ATCAAACTACAGAATATATATACAACTGTCCGTATACATGCTGAAAGAGTCTGCCCACAATGGGAACCACACGTCAGCCAGCCACTCTGATCACGCACCACTCTCTGCTTCTAACGGGCGCACATACAATATGTAAGCACCAGCATGGAACAACATCCAGTGCATCCTCTCCGCCACATTACACAATCCACACTATCACAACCAGACCAGGAGGTCCATGCGGAAAATACAATATCCCACCCTTTCGACATCCACCATTGCGCAGATCAGGCACCAACACCCACACATGTCCTATACAACGGTGCACCCAACATCACAATAGTACCTCCTGTCACAGCGCACAAACAATGACATGAGTCAAAGACACAGGTCTGACACAAGCATAGAATTGGAGCGCCGCCTCTAATAAGCCAAAGGTGCATCCTGACGTGACAAATCTGATCATGTCACAAGCATTCACTTACTATAATCACTATCAACGAACCTGCCGCCCCCGCCCCCCCCTACACCTTTCCTTACAACAACGTGTAACCTAACCTAACCTAACCTATGTTGTACCTTAACCTAACCTATGTTGTACCTTAACCTAACCTATGTTGTACCTTAACCTAACCTATGTTGTACCTTAACCTAACCTATGTTGTGCCTTAACCTAACCTATGTTGTGCCTTAACCTAACCTATGTTGTGCCTTAACCTAACCTATGTTGTGCCTTAACCTAACCTATGTTGTGCCTTAACCTAACCTATGTTGTGCCTTAACCTAACCTATGTTGTGCCTTAACCTAACCTATGTTGTGCCTTAACCTAACCTATGTTGTGCCTTAACCTAACCTATGTTGTGCCTTAACCTAACCCATGTTGTGCCTTAACCTAACCCATGTTGTGCCTTAACCTAACCCATGTTGTGCCTTAACCTAACCCATGTTGTGCCTTAACCTAACCCATGTTGTGCCTTAACCTAACCCATGTTGTGCCTTAACCTAACCCATGTTGTGCCTTAACCTAACCCATGTTGTGCCTTAACCTAACCCATGTTGTGCCTTAACCTAACCCATGTTGTGCCTTAACCTAACCCATGTTGTGCCTTAACCTAACCCATGTTGTGCCTTAACCTAACCCATGTTGTGCCTTAACCTAACCCATGTTGTGCCTTAACCTAACCCATGTTGTGCCTTAACCTAACCCATGTTGTGCCTTAACCTAACCCATGTTGTGCCTTAACCTAACCTATGTTGTGCCTTAACCTAACCTATGTTGTGCCTTAACCTAACCCATGTTGTGCCTTAACCTAACCCATGTTGTGCCTTAACCTAACCCATGTTGTGCCTTAACCTAACCCATGTTGTGCCTTAACCTAACCCATGTTGTGCCTTAACCTAACCCATGTTGTGCCTTAACCTAACCCATGTTGTGCCTTAACCTAACCCATGTTGTGCCTTAACCTAACCCATGTTGTGCCTTAACCTAACCCATGTTGTGCCTTAACCTAACCCATGTTGTGCCTTAACCTAACCCATGTTGTGCCTTAACCTAACCCATGTTGTGCCTTAACCTAACCCATGTTGTGCCTTAACCTAACCCATGTTGTGCCTTAACCTAACCCATGTTGTGCCTTAACCTAACCCATGTTGTGCCTTAACCTAACCCATGTTGTGCCTTAACCTAACCCATGTTGTGCCTTAACCTAACCCATGTTGTGCCTTAACCTAACCCATGTTGTGCCTTAACCTAACCCATGTTGTGCCTTAACCTAACCCATGTTGTGCCTTAACCTAACCCATGTTGTGCCTTAACCTAACCCATGTTGTGCCTTAACCTAACCCATGTTGTGCCTTAACCTAACCCATGTTGTGCCTTAACCTAACCCATGTTGTGCCTTAACCTAACCCATGTTGTGCCTTAACCTAACCCATGTTGTGCCTTAACCTAACCCATGTTGTGCCTTAACCTAACCCATGTTGTGCCTTAACCTAACCCATGTTGTGCCTTAACCTAACCCATGTTGTGCCTTAACCTAACCCATGTTGTGCCTTAACCTAACCCATGTTGTGCCTTAACCTAACCCATGTTGTGCCTTAACCTAACCCATGTTGTGCCTTAACCTAACCCATGTTGTGCCTTAACCTAACCCATGTTGTGCCTTAACCTAACCCATGTTGTGCCTTAACCTAACCCATGTTGTGCCTTAACCTAACCCATGTTGTGCCTTAACCTAACCCATGTTGTGCCTTAACCTAACCCATGTTGTGCCTTAACCTAACCCATGTTGTGCCTTAACCTAACCCATGTTGTGCCTTAACCTAACCCATGTTGTGCCTTAACCTAACCCATGTTGTGCCTTAACCTAACCCATGTTGTGCCTTAACCTAACCCATGTTGTGCCTTAACCTAACCCATGTTGTGCCTTAACCTAACCCATGTTGTGCCTTAACCTAACCCATGTTGTGCCTTAACCTAACCCATGTTGTGCCTTAACCTAACCCATGTTGTGCCTTAACCTAACCCATGTTGTGCCTTAACCTAACCCATGTCGTGCCTTAACCTAACCCATGTCGTGCCTTAACCTAACCCATGTCGTGCCTTAACCTAACCCATGTCGTGCCTTAACCTAACCCACGTCGTGCCTTAACCTAACCCACGTTGTCGCCTAACGTAACCCACGTTGTCGCCTAACGTAACCCACGTTGTCGCCTAAACCTGCTCTGTAATTGTTATACGACTCGTTCAATTAGTGTAGTGTTGCCCACCCGCAACCCTCGCAATATAGTTCGCTACTCGCACTCCCCGCTCCCCTGTGTATCGCTTCATGTTAAACACCTTGCAAGTCTTGCTCACTTTCCACATGCTCCTGCTGTACACTGTAATGTGGATGGCAGCAGGACGTACATGCCGCCCCTCCCCACGTCCCCACCTTGCCCCCTGCCTTCGCAAGCTGGTTGGTGAGAACTTTGCATGTTCAATGCCCTCCGCATGCGACGTACTCAGGCTACGTTGTGGTGCGGCCTGTGTCAACTGTCCGCTAATGTCGTACGCGTAAACCACAATCTGTACTGCACATTCGTCCTTATGTACTGAATGATACATCGTGGCACATGTGTGACCGTACAACGACTGCGCCCAAAAACGGCGGACCATACAGTGCAAATATTGTGCACGCAGCTACGTGTCGTCTCCCTATGAGAGCTGGATTGCAGTGTGGTACGCCATAGAGACGTGTGGGAGGAACGGACGCCGTGGATGGCGATCAGCATGAGCTGTCTGTTGATGTATTCGGACCTAGTCGTCTCTCCTCACACACCGTGATGGCATGGTGCACCGCGTTCCATATCTGCGACATGCTACAGAGGCCGGTTGACAGTCGTTCGAGCAATGGACATCGCATACGTACGGGGGCCACCTTCCACGTATTGTCTAGGCGTGCACATTTTGTTGCGTGTATGTGGGCAGACGTAGTGTGGCGTGACACCTGACACAGGCATGCAATAATCGTGGAAGTTGCAAATGGCGATGGACGCCTGCGTTTTCTGGTGAAGTTACGCAAATGAACAAATGGTAACCTGTTGTGGTGCGGTTGTTCTCGCTAGGGGTGAATCGGTGATGGCGACGATAGGTTGAGGTACTAACCGGTTGTTCCAGCGATACCCACCATGCCGACGAAACTGAACGGCATCTGGGTGTGAAGCGATACGCGGCGGTGGCTGGGTGGGACCGTCCCCGGCCGGTGAGGGGGCGCCTCCCGGCGTGCTGGCCGCGCGGTGCGTGGGCGCACGCGCTACAGCCGGCTGGTGGGGGCGGCCAGTGGCAGGCGCGCCGGCCGACGGACGCGGCAGGCGTCGCAGCTGCGCGCCGGCGCACCCTGCGCGCGGCGCCGTGCGGCCAAAGTAGGTCCTCGCGGGCCCGGTGCGAAGCGCGGTGGACATCTTCAGTGTGCTGGTCCGATTGAGGACTGTGTGCGTTGAGGATGCGCTGCCGCCCGGCGCTCGGCGCCGCGACGCCGTCTGCTGCTCGGTCGCCCCAGCGGTTCTCGCTGGTGGTTTGTATCGCAGCTGTGCGGATGTGTTGGCGCGTGCGCTGTGCTGGGAGAGTTCGCTTCGGCACCCAAGTGGGGCTTTTGTCCTTCTGTGGCGCTGGCGTTGGAGCTGCCGGTCACCGTAGGTGGCGCGTGTTGTCTCCCGCCGGCAATGCCACGACAGCACGCTCCCGGGCCTCTGTCGGCAGCGGCAAGTTCAGTTGGGAGCACGGGTGGTCGCACCGAAAGCGTCTACTCGCCTAACTCCGGGCGATTGCGCCTCTCTCGAACCCGACCAAGTACTTGGGACGGCGCTGCGCGCCGCCGGGACCTGAGAGGGTTTCGAGGTGTATTGTGCAGGGGAGCTCAGCCTCCTCCTGTTTGCAGAATGATTGAGCGGACGCTTGCGTGTTCGCGCGGGCCCCCGGGACACACTCCCGGGCGGCCGGCTGCTCAGCTCTAGTTGACGCAGCTCCCTGGTTGATCCTGCCAGTAGTCATATGCTTGTCTCAAAGATTAAGCCATGCATGTCTCAGTACAAGCCGCATTAAGGTGAAACCGCGAATGGCTCATTAAATCAGTTATGGTTCCTTAGATCGTACCCACGTTACTTGGATAACTGTGGTAATTCTAGAGCTAATACATGCAAACAGAGTCCCGACCAGAGATGGAAGGGACGCTTTTATTAGATCAAAACCAATCGGTCGGCTCGTCCGGTCCGTTTGCCTTGGTGACTCTGAATAACTTTGGGCTGATCGCACGGTCCTCGTACCGGCGACGCATCTTTCAAATGTCTGCCTTATCAACTGTCGATGGTAGGTTCTGCGCCTACCATGGTTGTAACGGGTAACGGGGAATCAGGGTTCGATTCCGGAGAGGGAGCCTGAGAAACGGCTACCACATCCAAGGAAGGCAGCAGGCGCGCAAATTACCCACTCCCGGCACGGGGAGGTAGTGACGAAAAATAACGATACGGGACTCATCCGAGG